>NC_090378.1:109930172-110233289 GCF_036365525.1 Heterodontus francisci
CAGTGTTGTTCCTGATTCTCATTGTGGTCTCAGGCAATGTTCCTGATTCTCATTGTGGTCTCAGGCAATGTTGTTCCTGATTCTCATTGTGATCTATGACAATCCTGTCCCTGATTCTCATTGTGATCTATGACAATCCTGTCCGTGATTCTCATTGTGATCTATGACAGTGTTGTCCCTAATTTTCATTGCTGGACAGCACCCTGTTCCTGATTCTCATTTTGGTCTTTGACAATGTTGTCCCTGATTGTCATTGCTGTCCGGCACCCTGTTCTTGAATCTCATTGTGGTCTATGACAATGTTGTCCCTGATTCTCATTGTGGTCTATGACAATGTTGTCCCTGATTGTCATTGCTGTACAGCACCGTCTTCCTGATTCTCATTGTGGTCTCTGGCAGGGTTGTCCCTGATTCTCATTGTGGTATATGACAGTGTTGTCCCTGATTCTCATTGTGATCTATGACACTGTTGTCCCTGATTGTCATTGCTGTGCAGCACCGTTTTCCTCATTCTCATTGTGGTCAATGACAGTCCTGTCCCTTATTCTCATTGTGGTCTCTGACAGTGTTGTTCCTGATTCTCATTGTGGTCACAGGCAATGTTGTTCCTGATTCTAATTGTGGTCTATGACAGTGTTCTTCCTGATTCTCATTGTGGTCTATGACAGTGTTGTTCCTGATTCTCATTGTGGTCTCAGGCAATGTTGTTCCTGATTCTAAATGTGGTCTATGACAGTGTTGTTCCTGATTCTCATTGTGGTCTCAGGCAATGTTGTTCCTGATTCTAATTGTGGTCTATGACAGTGTTCTTCCTGATTCTCATTGTGGTCTATGACAGTGTTGTTCCTGATTCTCATTGTGGTCCATGACAATGTTGTCCCCGATTTTCATTGCTGTACTGCACCGTGTTCCTAATTTTCATTGTGGTCTGTGACAGTTGTTCCTGATTCTCATTGTGGTCTTTGACAATGTTGTCTATGATTGTCGTTGCTGTACATCACCGTGTTCCTGATTCTCATTGTGTTCTATGACAGTGTTGTTCCTGATTGTCATTGTGGTCTATGTCAATGTTGTCCCTGACTCTCATTGTGGTCTATGACAGTGTTTTTCCTGATTCTCATTGTGGTCCATGACAATGTTGTCCATGATTCTCATTGTGGTCTATGACAGTGTTATTCCTGACTCTCATTGTGGTCTATGACAGTGTTTTTCCTGATTCTCATTGTGGTCTATGACAGTGTTGTTCCTGATTCTAATTGTGGTCTATGACAGTGTTGTTCCTGATTCTCATTGTGGTCTATGACAATGTTGTCACTGATTGTCATTGCTTTGCAGCACTGTGTTCCTGATTCTCATTGTTGTCGATGACATTGTTGTTCCTGATTCTCATTGTGGTCTATGGCAGTGTTGTTCCTGATTCTCATTGTTGTATAGCACCGTGTTCCTGAATCTCATTCTGGTCTATGGCAGTGTTGTTCCTGATTCTCATTGTTGTATAGCACCGTGTTCCTGAATCTCATTCTGGTCTATGGCAGTGTTGTTCCTGATTCTCATTGTGTTCTATGACACTGTTGTTCCTGATTCTCATTGTGGTCTGTGACAGTGTTGTTCCTGACTCTCATTGTGGTCTATGACAGTGTTGTTCCTGATTCTAATTGTGGTCGATGACAGTGTTGTTCCTGATTCTCATTTTGGTCCATGACAGTGTTGTTCCTGATTCTCATTGTGGTCTATGACATTGTTGTTTTTGATTCTCATTGTGGTCTATGACAGTGTTGTCCCTGAATCTAATTGTGGTCCATGACAGTGTTGTTCCTGATTCTCATTGTGGTCTATGACATTGTTGTTCCTGATTCTCATTGTGGTCGATGGCAATGTTGTCCCTGATTCTCATTGTTGTATAGCACCGTGTTCCTGAATCTCATTCTGGTCTATGGCAGTGTTGTTCCTGATTCTCATTGTGTTCTATGACACTGTTGTTCCTGATTCTCATTGTGGTCTGTGACAGTGTTGTTCCTGACTCTCATTGTGGTCTATGACAGTGTTGTTCCTGATTCTAATTGTGGTCGATGACAGTGTTGTTCCTGATTCTCATTTTGGTCCATGACAGTGTTGTTCCTGATTCTCATTGTGGTCTATGACATTGTTGTTTTTGATTCTCATTGTGGTCTATGACAGTGTTGTCCCTGAATCTAATTGTGGTCAATGACAGTGTTGTCCCTGATTCTCATTGTGGTCTATGACAGTGTTGTTCCACACTCTCATTGTGGTCTCTGACAGCGTTGTTGCTGATTCTCATAGTGGTCTATGACAATCCTGTCCCTGATTCTCATTGTGATCTATGACAATCCTGTCCGTGATTCTCATTGTGATCTATGACAGTGTTGTCCCTAATTTTCATTGCTGGACAGCACCCTGTTCCTGATTCTCATTTTGGTCTTTGACAATGTTGTCCCTGATTGTCATTGCTGTCCAGCACCCTGTTCTTGAATCTCATTGTGGTCCATGACAGTGTTGTCCCTGATTCTCATTGTGGTCTATGACAGTGTTGTTCCTGATTCTCATTGTCTTCGATGACAATCCTGTCCCTGATTCTCATTGTGATCTATGACAATCCTGTCCGTGATTCTCATTGTGATCTATGACAGTGTTGTCCCTAATTTTCATTGCTGGACAGCACCCTGTTCCTGATTCTCATTTTGGTCTTTGACAATGTTGTCCCTGATTGTCATTGCTGTCCGGCACCCTGTTCTTGAATCTCATTGTGGTCTATGACAATGTTGTCCCTGATTCTCATTGTGGTCTATGACAATGTTGTCCCTGATTGTCATTGCTGTACAGCACCGTCTTCCTGATTCTCATTGTGGTCTCTGGCAGGGTTGTCCCTGATTCTCATTGTGGTATATGACAGTGTTGTCCCTGATTCTCATTGTGATCTATGACACTGTTGTCCCTGATTGTCATTGCTGTGCAGCACCGTTTTCCTCATTCTCATTGTGGTCAATGACAGTCCTGTCCCTTATTCTCATTGTGGTCTCTGACAGTGTTGTTCCTGATTCTCATTGTGGTCACAGGCAATGTTGTTCCTGATTCTAATTGTGGTCTATGACAGTGTTCTTCCTGATTCTCATTGTGGTCTATGACAGTGTTGTTCCTGATTCTCATTGTGGTCTCAGGCAATGTTGTTCCTGATTCTAAATGTGGTCTATGACAGTGTTGTTCCTGATTCTCATTGTGGTCTCAGGCAATGTTGTTCCTGATTCTAATTGTGGTCTATGACAGTGTTCTTCCTGATTCTCATTGTGGTCTATGACAGTGTTGTTCCTGATTCTCATTGTGGTCCATGACAATGTTGTCCCCGATTTTCATTGCTGTACTGCACCGTGTTCCTAATTTTCATTGTGGTCTGTGACAGTTGTTCCTGATTCTCATTGTGGTCTTTGACAATGTTGTCTATGATTGTCGTTGCTGTACATCACCGTGTTCCTGATTCTCATTGTGTTCTATGACAGTGTTGTTCCTGATTGTCATTGTGGTCTATGTCAATGTTGTCCCTGACTCTCATTGTGGTCTATGACAGTGTTTTTCCTGATTCTCATTGTGGTCCATGACAATGTTGTCCATGATTCTCATTGTGGTCTATGACAGTGTTATTCCTGACTCTCATTGTGGTCTATGACAGTGTTTTTCCTGATTCTCATTGTGGTCTATGACAGTGTTGTTCCTGATTCTAATTGTGGTCTATGACAGTGTTGTTCCTGATTCTCATTGTGGTCTATGACAATGTTGTCACTGATTGTCATTGCTTTGCAGCACTGTGTTCCTGATTCTCATTGTTGTCGATGACATTGTTGTTCCTGATTCTCATTGTGGTCTATGGCAGTGTTGTTCCTGATTCTCATTGTTGTATAGCACCGTGTTCCTGAATCTCATTCTGGTCTATGGCAGTGTTGTTCCTGATTCTCATTGTTGTATAGCACCGTGTTCCTGAATCTCATTCTGGTCTATGGCAGTGTTGTTCCTGATTCTCATTGTGTTCTATGACACTGTTGTTCCTGATTCTCATTGTGGTCTGTGACAGTGTTGTTCCTGACTCTCATTGTGGTCTATGACAGTGTTGTTCCTGATTCTAATTGTGGTCGATGACAGTGTTGTTCCTGATTCTCATTTTGGTCCATGACAGTGTTGTTCCTGATTCTCATTGTGGTCTATGACATTGTTGTTTTTGATTCTCATTGTGGTCTATGACAGTGTTGTCCCTGAATCTAATTGTGGTCCATGACAGTGTTGTTCCTGATTCTCATTGTGGTCTATGACATTGTTGTTCCTGATTCTCATTGTGGTCGATGGCAATGTTGTCCCTGATTCTCATTGTTGTATAGCACCGTGTTCCTGAATCTCATTCTGGTCTATGGCAGTGTTGTTCCTGATTCTCATTGTGTTCTATGACATTGTTGTTCCTGATTCTCATTGTGGTCTGTGACAGTGTTGTTCCTGACTCTCATTGTGGTCTATGACAGTGTTGTTCCTGATTCTAATTGTGGTCGATGACAGTGTTGTTCCTGATTCTCATTTTGGTCCATGACAGTGTTGTTCCTGATTCTCATTGTGGTCTATGACATTGTTGTTTTTGATTCTCATTGTGGTCTATGACAGTGTTGTCCCTGAATCTAATTGTGGTCAATGACAGTGTTGTCCCTGATTCTCATTGTGGTCTATGACAGTGTTGTTCCACACTCTCATTGTGGTCTCTGACAGCGTTGTTGCTGATTCTCATAGTGGTCTATGACAATCCTGTCCCTGATTCTCATTGTGGTCTATGACAGTGATTTTCCTGATTCTCATTGTGGTCTTTGACAGTGTTGTTCCTGACTCACATTGTTATCTATGACAATCCTGTCCCTGATTCTCATTGTGGTCTATGACATTGTTGTTTCTGATTCTCATTGTGGTCTATGACAGTGTTGTTCCTGATTCTGATTGTGGTCGATGACAGTGTTGTCCCTGATTCTCATTGTGGTCTATGACAGTGTTGTTCCTGATTCTCATTGTCTTCGATGACAATCCTGTCCCTGATTCTCATTGTGATCTATGACAATCCTGTCCGTGATTCTCATTGTGATCTATGACAGTGTTGTCCCTAATTTTCATTGCTGGACAGCACCCTGTTCCTGATTCTCATTTTGGTCTTTGACAATGTTGTCCCTGATTGTCATTGCTGTCCGGCACCCTGTTCTTGAATCTCATTGTGGTCCATGACAATGTTGTCCCTGATTCTCATTGTGGTCTATGACAATGTTGTCCCTGATTGTTATTACTGTACAGCACCGTCTTCCTGATTCTCATTGTGGTGTATGACAGTGTTGTCCCTGATTCTCATTGTGGTCTCTGACAGTGTTGTCCCTGATTCTCATTGTGGTCTCAGGCAAATGTTGTTCCTGATTCTGATTGTGGTCTATGACAGTGTTCTTCCTGACTCTCATTATGGTGAATTGGAAGTTGTTCCTGATTCTCTTTGAGGTCTATGAGAATCCTGTCCCTGATTCTCATTGTGGTCGATGACAGTGAAGTTCCAAATTCTCAATTTTGGTCCATGACAGTGTTGTCCCTGATTCTCACAGTGGTCTCTGACAATGTTGTTCCTGATTCAAATTTTGGTATATGATTGTCCTGTCCCTGATTCTCATTGTGGTCTAAGACAAAGTTGTTCCTGAATCTCATTGTGGTCTATGGCTGTGTTGTTCCTGATTCTCATTGTCGTCGATGACACTGTTGTTCCTGATTCTCATTGTGGTCTATGACAGTATTGCTCCTGACTCTCATTGTGGTCTGTGACAGTGTTGTTCCTGATTCTCATTGTGGTCTATGACAGTGTTATTCCTGACTCTCATTGTTTTCTGTGACAGTGTTGTTCCTGATTCTAATTGTGGTCAATGACAGTGTTGTCCCTGATTCTCATTGTGGTCTATGACAGTGTTGTTCCTGACTCTCATTGTGGTCTCTGACAGTGATTTTCCTGATTCTCATTGTGGTCTTTGACAGTGTTGTTCCTGACTCTCATTGTTATCTATGACAGTGTTGTTCCTGATTCTCATTTTGGTCCATGACAGTGTTGTTCCTGACTCTCATTGTGGTCTCTGACATTGTTGTTTCTGTTTCTCATTGTGGTCTATGACAATGTTGTTCCTGATTCTGATTGTGGTCTATGACAGTGTTGTCCCTGATTCTCATTGTGGTCTATGACAGTGTTGTTCCTGATTCTCATTGTCTTCGATGACAATCCTGTCCCTGATTCTCAGTGTCGTCTCTGATAGTGTTGTTCCTGATTCTCATTGTGGTCAATGACAGTATTGTTCCTGATTCTCATTGTGTTCTGTGGAAGTGTCTTTCCTGACTCTCATTATGGTCTATGAAAATGTTGTCCCTGATTGTCATTGCTGTCGAGCACTGTGTTCCTGATTCTCATTGTGGTCTATGACAGTGTTGTTCCTGATTCTCATTGTGATCTATGACAATCCTGTCCGTGATTCTCATTGTGATCTATGACAGTGTTGTCCCTAATTTTCATTGCTGTACAGCACCCTGTTCTTGAATCTCATTGTGGTCTATGACAATGTTGTTCCTGACTCTCATTGTGGTCTCTGACAGCGTTGTTGCTGATTCTCATTGTGGTCTTTGACAGTGTTGTTCCTGACTCTCATTGTTATCTATGACAGTGTTGTTCCTGATTCTCATTTTGGTCCATGACAGTGTTGTTCCTGACTCTCATTGTGGTCTCTGACATTGTTGTTTCTGATTCTCATTGTGGTCTATGACAGTGTTGTTCCTGATTCTGATTGTGGTCTATGACAGTGTTGTCCCTGATTCTCATTGTGGTCTATGACAGTGTTGTTCCTGATTCTCATTGTCTTCGATGACAATCCTGTCCCTGATTCTCAGTGTCGTCTCTGATAGTGTTGCTCCTGATTCTCATTGTGGTCTATGACAGTGTTGTTCCTGACACTCATTGTGGTCTATTACAGTGATGTTCCTGCTTCTCATTATGGTCCATGACAGTGTTGTCCCTGATTCTCACTGTGTTCTATGACAATGTTGTTCCTGATTCAAATTTTGGTATATGATTGTCCTGTCCCTGATTCTCATTGTGATCTATGACGGTGTTGTTCCTGATTCTCATTGTGGTCAATGACAGTATTGTTCCTGATTCTCATTGTGTTCTGTGGAAGTGTCGTTCCTGACTCTCATTATGGTCTATGAAAATGTTGTCCCTGATTGTCATTGCTGTCGAGCACTGTGTTCCTGATTCTCATTGTGGTCTATGACAGTGTTGTTCCTGATTCTCATTGTGATCTATGACAATCCTGTCCCTGATTCTCATTGTGATCTATGACAGTGTTGTCCCTAATTTTCATTGCTGTACAGCACCCTGTTCCTGATTCTCATTTTGGTCTTTGACAATGTTGTCCCTGATTGTCATTGCTGTCCGGCACCCTGTTCTTGAATCTCATTGTGGTCTATGACAATGTTGTTCCTGACTCTCATTGTGGTCTCTGACAGCGTTGTTGCTGATTCTCATTGTGGTCTTTGACAGTGTTGTTCCTGACTCTCATTGTTATCTATGACAGTGTTGTTCCTGATTCTCATTTTGGTCCATGACAGTGTTGTTCCTGACTCTCATTGTGGTCTCTTACATTGTTGTTTCTGATTCTCATTGTGGTCTATGACAGTGTTGTTCCTGATTCTGATTGTGGTCTATGACAGTGTTGTCCCTGATTCTCATTGTGGTCTATGACAGTGTTGTTCCTGATTCTCATTGTCTTCGATGACAATCCTGTCCCTGATTCTCAGTGTCGTCTCTGATAGTGTTGCTCCTGATTCTCATTGTGGTCGATGACAGTGTTGTTCCTGACACTCATTGTGGTCTATTACAGTGATGTTCTTGCTTCTCATTATGGTCCATGACAGTGTTGTCCCTGATTCTCACTGTGGTCTATGACAATGTTGTCCCTGATTGTCATTGCTGTGCAGCACCGTCTTCCTGATTCTCATTGTGGTCTCTGACAGGGTTGTCCCTGATTCTCATTGTGGTGTATGACAGTGTTGTCCCTGATTCTCATTGTGTTCTATGACAGTGTTGTTCCTGATTCTCATTGTGGTCTCAGGCAATGTTGTTCCTGATTCTAATTGTGGTCTATGACAGTGTTGTTCCTGATTCTCATTGTGGTCCATGACAATGTTGTCCCCGATTTTCATTGCTGTACTGCACCGTGTTCCTAATTCTCATTGTGGTCTGTGACAGTTGTTCCTTATTCTCATTGTGGACTATGACAATGTTGTCTATGATTGTCGTTGCTGTACATCACCGTGTTCCTGATTCTCATTGTGTTCTATGACAGTGTTGTTCCTGATTGTCATTGTGGGCTATGTCAATGTTGTCCATGATTCTCATTGTGGTCTATGACAGTGTTATTCCTGACTCTCATTGTGGTCCATGACAGTGTTGTTCCTGATTCTCATTGTGGGCTATGACAGTGTTGTCCATGATTCTCATTGTGGTCTATGGCAGTGTTGTTCCAGATTCTCATTGTGGTCGATGAAAATGTTGTCACTGATTGTCATTGCTTTGCAGCACTGTGTTCCTGATTCTCATTGTTGTCTATGACATTGTTGTTCCTGATTCTCATTGTGGTCTATGGCAATGTTGTCCCTGATTCTCATTGCTGTGTAGCACCATGTTCCTGAATCTCATTCTGGTCTATGGCAGTGTTGTTCCTGATTCTCATTGTGTTCTATGACACTGTTGTTCCTGATTCTCATTGTGGTCTGTGACAGTGTTGTTCCTGACTCTCATTGTGGTCTATGACAGTGTTGTTCCTGATTCTAATTGTGGTCTATGACAGTGTTGTTCCTGATTCTCATTTTGGTCCATGACAGTGTTGTTCCTGATTCTCATTGTGGTCTATGACATTGTTGTTTTTGATTCTCATTGTGGTCTATGACAGTGTTGTTCCTGATTCTAATTGTGGTCTATGACAGTGTTGTCCCTGATTCTCATTGTGGTCTATGACAGTGTTGTTCCTGATTCTCATTGTCTTCTATGACAATCCTGTCCCTGATTCTCACTGTCGTCTCTGATAGTGTTGCTCCTGATTCTCATTGTGGTCTATGACAGTGTTGTTCCTGACACTCATTGTGGTCTATGACAGTGATGTTCCTGGTTCTCATTATGGTCCATGACAGTGTTGTCCCTGATTCTCCCTGTGGTCTTTGACAATGTTGTTCCTGATTCAAATTTTGGTATATGATTGTCCTGTCCCTGATTCTCATTGTGATCGATGACGGTGTTGTTCCTGATTCTCATTGTGGTCTATGACAGTATTGTTCCTGATTCTCATTGTGTTCTGTGGAAGTGTCGTTCCTGACTCTCATTATGGTCTATGAAAATGTTGTCCCTGATTGTCATTGCTGTCGAGCACTGTGTTCCTGATTCTCATTGTGGTCTATGACAGTGTTGTTCCTGATTCTCATTGTGATCTATGACAAACCTGTCCCTGATTCTCATTGTGATCTATGACAATCCCGTCCGTGATTCTCATTGTGATCTCTGACAGTGTTGTCCCTGATTATCATTGCTGTCCGGCACCCTGTTCTTGAATCTCATTGTGGTCCATGACAATGTTGTCCCTGATTCTCATTGTGGTCTATGACAATGTTGTCCCTGATTCTAATTGTGGTCTATGACAGTGTTCTTCCTGACTCTCATTGTGGTGAATTAGAAGTTGTTCCTGATTCTCTTTGAGGTCTATGAGAATCCTGTCCCTGATTCTCATTGTGGTCGATGACAATGTTGTCCCTGATTGTAATTGCTGTACAGCACTGTCTTCCTGATTCTCATTGTGGTCTCTGACAGTGTTGTCCCTGATTCTCATTGTGGTCTCTGACAGTGTTGTCCCTGATTCTCATTGTGGTCTCTGACAGTGTTGTTCCTGATTCTCATTGTGGTCTATGACAGTGTTGTTCCTGATTCCCGTTGTGGTCCATGACAATGTTGTCCCCGATTGTCATTGCTGTACTGCACCGTGTTCCTGATTCTCATTGTGGTCTGTGACAGTTGTTCCTGATTCTCATTGTGGTCGATGACAATGTTGTCTCTGATTGTCGTTGCTGTACATCACCGTGTTCCTGACTCTCATTGTGTTCTATGACAGTGTTGGTACTGATTGTCATTGTGGTCTATGTCAATGTTGTCCATGATTCTCATTGTGGTCTATGACAGTGTTATTCCTGACTCTCATTGTGGTCTATGACAGTGTTGTCCCTGATTCTCATTGTGGTCTCTGACAGTGTTGTCCCTGATTCTCATTGTGGTCTCAGGCAATGTCGTTCCTGATTCTCATTGTGGTCGATGACAGTGAAGTTCCAAATTCTCATTATGGTCCATGACAGTGTTGTCCCTGATTCTCACAGTGGTCTCTGACAATGTTGTTCCTGATTCAAATTTTGGTATATGATTGTCCTGTCCCTGATTCTCATTGTGGTCTAAGACAATGTTGTTCCTGATTCTCATTGTTGTCGAAGACAGTGTTGTTCCTGATTCTCATTGTGGTCTATGACAATGTTATCCCTGATTCTCATTGATGTTTCGCACCGTGTTCCTGAATCTCATTGTGGTTTATGGCTGTGTTGTTCCTGATTCTCATTGTCGTCGATGACACTGTTGTTCCTGATTCTCATTGTGGTCTATGAAAGTGTTATTCCTGATTCTCATTGTGGTCTATGACAGTGTTGTTCCTGACTCACATTGTGGTCTCTGACAGCATTGTTGCTGATTCTCATTGTGGTCTATGACAATCCTGTCCGTGATTCTCATTGTGATCACTGACAGTGTTGTCCCTAATTTTCATTGCTGTACAGCACCCTGTTCCTGATTCTCATTTTGGTCTTTGACAATGTTGTCCCTGATTATCATTGCTGTCCGGCACCCTGTTCTTGAATCTCATTGTGGTCCATGACAATGTTGTCCCTGATTCTCATTGTGGTCTATGACAATGTTGTCCCTGATTGTCATTGCTGTACAGCACCGTCTTCCTGATTCTCATTGTGGTCTCTGACAGTGTTGTCCCTGATTCTCATTGTGGTCTCAGGCAATGTTGTTCCTGATTCTAATTGTGGTCTATGACAGTGTTCTTCCTGACTCTCATTGTGGTGAATTAGAAGTTGTTCCTGATTCTCTTTGAGGTCTATGAGAATCCTGTCCCTGATTCTCATTGTGGTCTATGAAAGTGTTATTCCTGATTCTCATTGTGGTCTATGACAGTGTTGTTCCTGACTCACATTGTGGTCTCTGACAGCATTGTTGCTGATTCTCATTGTGGTCTATGACAAGCCTGTCCCTGATTCTCATTGTGGTCTATGACAGTGATTTTCCTGATTCTCATTGTGGTCTTTGACAGTGTTGTTCCTGACTCACATTGTTATCTATGACAGTGTTGTTCCTGATTCTCATTTTGGTCCATGACAGTGTTGTTCCTGACTCTCATTGTGGTCTCTGACATTGTTGTTTCTGATTCTCATTGTGGTCTATGACAGTGTTGTTCCTGATTCTGATTGTGGTCTATGACAGTGTTGTCCCTGATTCTCATTGTGGTCTTTGACAGTGTTGTTCCTGTTTCTCATTGTCTTCGATGACAATCCTGTCCCTGATTCTCAGTGTCGTCTCTGATAGTGTTGCTCCTGATTCTCATTGTGGTCTATGACAGTGTTGTTCCTGACACTCATTGTGGTCTATGACAGTGATGTTCCTGGTTCTCATTGTGGTCCATGACAGTGTTGTCCCTGATTCTCACTGTGGTCTATGACAATGTTGTTCCTGATTCAAATTTTGGTATATGATTGTCCTGTCCCTGATTCTCATTGTGATCTATGACGGTGTTGTTCCTGATTCTCATTGTGGTCAATGACAGTATTATTCCTGATTCTCATTGTGTTCTGTGGAAGTGTCATTTCTGACTCTCATTATGGTCGATGAAAATGTTGTCCCTGATTGTCATTGCTGTCGAGCACTGTGTTCCTGATTCTCATTGTGGTCTATGACAGTGTTGTTCCTGATTCTCATTGTGATCTATGACAATCCTGTCCCTGATTCTCATTGTGATCTATGACAATCCTGTCCGTGATTCTCATTGTGATCTATGACAGTGTTGTCCCTAATTTTCATTGCTGGACAGCACCCTGTTCCTGATTCTCATTTTGGTCTTTGACAATGTTGTCCCTGATTGTCATTGCTGTCCGGCACCCTGTTCTTGAATCTCATTGTGGTCTATGACAATGTTGTCCCTGATTCTCATTGTGGTCTATGACAATGTTGTCCCTGATTGTCATTGCTGTGCAGCACCGTCTTCCTAATTCTCATTGTGGTCTGTGACAGTTGTTCCTTATTCTCATTGTGGTCTATGACAATGTTGTCTATGATTGTCGTTGCTGTACATCACCGTGTTCCTGATTCTCATTGTGTTCTATGACAGTGTTGTTCCTGATTGTCATTGTGGTCTCTGTCAATGTTATCCCTGACTCTCATTGTGGGCTCTGACAGTTTTGTCCATGATTCTCATTGTGGTCTATGAAAATGTTGTCACTGATTGTCATTGCTTTGCAGCACTGTGTTCCTGATTCTCATTGTTGTCTATGACATTGTTGTTCCTGATTCTCATTGTGGTCCATGGCAATGTTGTCCCTGATTCTCATTGCTGTATAGCACCATGTTCCTGAATCTCATTCTGGTCTATGGCAGTGTTGTTCCTGATTCTCATTCTGTTCTATGACACTGTTGTTCCTGATTCTCATTGTGGTCTGTGACAGTGTTGTTCCTGACTCTCATTGTGGTCTTTGACAGTGTTGTTCCTGATTCTCATTTTGGTCCATGACAGTGTTGTTCCTGATTCTCATTGTGGTCTATGACATTGTTGTTTTTGATTCTCATTGTGGTCTATGACAGTGTTGTTCCTGATTCTAATTATGGTCTATGACAGTGTTGTCCCTGATTCTCATTGTGGTCTATGACGGTGTTGTTCCTGATTCTCATTGTCTTCAATGACAATCCTGTCCCTGATTCTCAGTGTCGTCTCTGATAGTGTTGCTCCTGATGCTCATTGTCGTCGATGACAGTGTTGTTCCTGACACTCATTGTGGTCGATGACAGTGATGTTCCTGGTTCTCATTATGGTCCATGACAGTGTTGTCCCTGATTCTCACTGTGGTCTTTGACAATGTTGTTCCTGATTCAAATTTTGGTATATGATTGTCCTGTCCCTGATTCTCATTGTGATCGATGATGGTGTTGTTCCTGATTCTCATTGTGGTCTATGACAGTGTTGTTCCTGATTCTCATTGTCTTCTATGACAATCCTGTCCCTGATTCTCACTGTCGTCTCTGATAGTGTTGCTCCTGATGCTCATTGTGGTCTATGACAGTGTTGTTCCTGACACTCATTGTGGTCTATGACAGTGATGTTCCTGGTTCTCATTATGGTCCATGATAGTGTTGTCCCTGATTCTCACTGTGGTCTTTGACAATGTTGTTCCTGATTCAAATTTTGGTATATGATTGTCCTGTCCCTGATTCTCATTGTGATCGATGATGGTGTTGTTCCTGATTCTCATTGTGGTCTATGACAGTATTGTTCCTGATTCTCATTGTGTTCTGTGGAAGTGTCGTTCCTGACTCTCATTATGGTCCATGAAAATGTTGTCCCTGATTGTCATTGCTGTCGAGCACTGTGTTCCTGATTCTCATTGTGGTCTATGACAGTGTTGTTCCTGATTCTCATTGTGATCTATGACAATCCTGTCCCTGATTCTCATTGTGATCTATGACAATCCTGTCCGTGATTCTCATTGTGATCTATGACAGTGTTGTCCCTGATTGTCATTGCTGTACAGCACCGTGTTCCTCATTCTCATTGTGGTCAATGACAGTCCTGTCCCTCATTCTCATTGTGGTCTCTGACAGTGTTGTTTCTGATTCTCATTGTAGTCTCAGGCAATGTTGTTCCTGATTCTAATTGTGGTCTATGACAGTGTTCTTCCTGATTCTCATTGTGTTCAATGACAGTGTTGTTCCTGATTCTCATTGTGGTCTCAGGCAATGTTGTTCCTGATTCTAATTGTGGTCTATGACAGTGTTCTTCCTGATTCTCATTGTGGTCTATGACAGTGTTGTCCCTGATTCTCATTGTGGTCCATGACAATGTTGTCCCCGATTTTCATTGCTGTACTGCACCGTGTTCCTAATTCTCATTGTGGTCTGTGACAGTTGTTCCTTATTCTCATTGTGGTCTATGACAATGTTGTCTATGATTGTCGTTGCTGTACATCACCGTGTTCCTGATTCTCATTGTGTTCTATGACAGTGTTGTTCCTGATTGTCATTGTGGTCTATGACAGTGTTATTCCTGACTCTCATTGTGGTCTATGACAGTGTTTTTCCTGATTCTCATTGTGGTCTATGACAGTGTTGTCCATGATTCTCATTGTGGTCTATGACAGTGTTTTTCCTGATTCTCATTGTTGTCCATGACAATGTTGTTCCTGATTCTCATTGTGGTCTATGACAGTGTTGCTCCTGACTCTCATTGTGGTCTGTGACAGTGTTGTTCCTGATTCTCATTGTGGTCTATGAAAGTGTTATTCCTGATTCTCATTGTGGTCTATGACAGTGTTGTTCCTGACTCACATTGTGGTCTCTGACAGCATTGTTGCTGATTCTCATTGTGGTCTATGACAAGCCTGTCCCTGATTCTCATTGTGGTCTATGACAGTGATTTTCCTGATTCTCATTGTGGTCTTTGACAGTGTTGTTCCTGACTCACATTGTTATCTATGACAGTGTTGTTCCTGATTCTCATTTTGGTCCATGACAGTGTTGTTCCTGACTCTCATTGTGGTCTCTGACATTGTTGTTTCTGATTCTCATTGTGGTCTATGACAGTGTTGTTCCTGATTCTGATTGTGGTCTATGACAGTGTTGTCCCTGATTCTCATTGTGGTCTTTGACAGTGTTGTTCCTGTTTCTCATTGTCTTCTATGACAATCCTGTCCCTGATTCTCAGTGTCGTCTCTGATAGTGTTGCTCCTGATTCTCATTGTGGTCTATGACAGTGTTGTTCCTGACACTCATTGTGGTCTATGACAGTGATGTTCCTGGTTCTCATTGTGGTCCATGACAGTGTTGTCCCTGATTCTCACTGTGGTCTATGACAATGTTGTTCCTGATTCAAATTTTGGTATATGATTGTCCTGTCCCTGATTCTCATTGTGATCTATGACGGTGTTGTTCCTGATTCTCATTGTGGTCAATGACAGTATTATTCCTGATTCTCATTGTGTTCTGTGGAAGTGTCATTTCTGACTCTCATTATGGTCGATGAAAATGTTGTCCCTGATTGTCATTGCTGTCGAGCACTGTGTTCCTGATTCTCATTGTGGTCTATGACAGTGTTGTTCCTGATTCTCATTGTGATCTATGACAATCCTGTCCCTGATTCTCATTGTGATCTATGACAATCCTGTCCGTGATTCTCATTGTGATCTATGACAGTGTTGTCCCTAATTTTCATTGCTGGACAGCACCCTGTTCCTGATTCTCATTTTGGTCTTTGACAATGTTGTCCCTGATTGTCATTGCTCTCCGGCACCCTGTTCTTGAATCTCATTGTGGTCTATGACAATGTTGTCCCTGATTCTCATTGTGGTCTATGACAATGTTGTCCCTGATTGTCATTGCTGTGCAGCACCGTCTTCCTAATTCTCATTGTGGTCTGTGACAGTTGTTCCTTATTCTCATTGTGGTCTATGACAATGTTGTCTATGATTGTCGTTGCTGTACATCACCGTGTTCCTGATTCTCATTGTGTTCTATGACAGTGTTGTTCCTGATTGTCATTGTGGTCTATGTCAATGTTATCCCTGACTCTCATTGTGGGCTCTGACAGTTTTGTCCATGATTCTCATTGTGGTCTATGAAAATGTTGTCACTGATTGTCATTGCTTTGCAGCACTGTGTTCCTGATTCTCATTGTTGTCTATGACATTGTTGTTCCTGATTCTCATTGTGGTCCATGGCAATGTTGTCCCTGATTCTCATTGCTGTATAGCACCATGTTCCTGAATCTCATTCTGGTCTATGGCAGTGTTGTTCCTGATTCTCATTCTGTTCTATGACACTGTTGTTCCTGATTCTCATTGTGGTCTGTGACAGTGTTGTTCCTGACTCTCATTGTGGTCTTTGACAGTGTTGTTCCTGATTCTCATTTTGGTCCATGACAGTGTTGTTCCTGATTCTCATTGTGGTCTATGACATTGTTGTTTTTGATTCTCATTGTGGTCTATGACAGTGTTGTTCCTGATTCTAATTGTGGTCTATGACAGTGTTGTCCCTGATTCTCATTGTGGTCTATGACGGTGTTGTTCCTGATTCTCATTGTCTTCAATGACAATCCTGTCCCTGATTCTCAGTGTCGTCTCTGATAGTGTTGCTCCTGATGCTCATTGTCGTCGATGACAGTGTTGTTCCTGACACTCATTGTGGTCGATGACAGTGATGTTCCTGGTTCTCATTATGGTCCATGACAGTGTTGTCCCTGATTCTCACTGTGGTCTTTGACAATGTTGTTCCTGATTCTCATTGTGATCTATGACAATCCTGTCCGTGATTCTCATTGTGATCTATGACAGTGTTGTCCCTGATTGTCATTGCTGTACAGCACCGTGTTCCTCATTCTCATTGTGGTCAATGACAGTCCTGTCCCTCATTCTCATTGTGGTCTCTGACAGTGTTGTTCCTGATTCTCATTGTGGTCTCAGGCAATGTTGTTCCTGATTCTAATTGTGGTCTATGACAGTGTTCTTCCTGATTCTCATTGTGGTCTATGACAGTGTTGTCCCTGATTCTCATTGTGGTCCATGACAATGTTGTCCCCGATTTTCATTGCTGTACTGCACCGTGTTCCTAATTCTCATTGTGGTCTGTGACAGTTGTTCCTTATTCTCATTGTGGTCTATGACAATGTTGTCTATGATTGTCGTTGCTGTACATCACCGTGTTCCTGATTCTCATTGTGTTCTATGACAGTGTTGTTCCTGATTGTCATTGTGGTCTATGACAGTGTTATTCCTGACTCTCATTGTGGTCTATGACAGTGTTTTTCCTGATTCTCATTGTGGTCTATGACAGTGTTGTCCATGATTCTCATTGTGGTCTATGACAGTGTTTTTCCTGATTCTCATTGTTGTCCATGACAATGTTGTCCATGATTCTCATTGTGGTCTATGACAGTGTTATTCCTGGCTCTCATTGTGGTCTATGACAGTGTTTTTCCTGATTCTCATTGTGGTCAATGACAATGTTGTCCATGATTCTCATTGTGGTCTTTGACAGTGTTGTTCCTGATTCTCATTGTGGTCTATGACATTGTTGTTTTTGATTCTCATTGTGGTCTATGACAGTGTTGTTCCTGATTCTAATTGTGGTCTATGACAGTGTTGTCCCTGATTCTCATTGTGGTCTATGACAATCCTGTCCCTGATTCTCAGTGTCGTCTCTGATAGTGTTGCTCCTGAATCTCATTGTGGTCTATGACAGTGTTGTTCCTGACACTCATTGTGGTCTATGACAATGTTGTTCCTGATTCAAATTTTGGTATATGATTGTCCTGTCCCTGATTCTCATTGTGATCGATGACGGTGTTGTTCCTGATTCTCATTGTGGTCTATGACAGTATTGTTCCTGATTCTCATTGTGTTCTGTGGAAGTGTCGTTCCTGACTCTCATTATGGTCCATGAAAATGTTGTCCCTGATTGTCATTGCTGTCGAGCACTGTGTTCCTGATTCTCATTGTGGTCTGTGACAATCCTGTCCCTGATTCTCATTGTGATCTATGACAATCCTGTCCGTGATTCTCATTGTGATCTATGACAGTGTTGTCCCTAATTTTCATTGCTGTACAGCACCCTGTTCTTGTATCTCATTGTGGTCCATGACAATGTTGTCCCTGATTCTCATTGTGGTCTATGACAATGTTGTCCCTGATTCCCGTTGTGGTCTATGACAATGTTGTCCCCGATTGTCATTGCTGTACTGCACCGTGTTCCTGATTCTCATTGTGGTCTGTGACAGTTGTTCCTGATTCTCATTGTGGTCGATGACAATGTTGTCTCTGATTTTCATTGTGGTCTATGACAGTGTTATTCCTGACTCTCATTGTGGTCTATGAAAGTGTTGTTCCTGATTGTCATTGTGGTCAATGTCAATGTTGTCCATGATTCTCATTGTGGTCTATGACACTGTTGACCCTGATTGTCATTGCTGTACAGCACCATGTTCCTGATCCTCATTGTGGTCTATGAGAGTGTTGTCGCTGACTCTCATTGTTGTCAATGACAATGTTGCCCCTGATTGTCGTTGCTGTACAGCACCGTGTTCCTGATTCTCAATGTGGTCTATGACGTTGTTGTCCCTTATTCTCATTGTGGTCAATGACAATGTTGTCCCTGATTGTCGTTGCTGTACATCACCGTGTTCCTGATTCTCATTGTGGTCTATGACATTGTTGTTCCTAATTCTCATTGTGGTCTACGACAGTGTTGTCCCTGATTCTCTTTGCGGTCTGTGACAGTGTTGTTCCTGACTCTCATTGTGGTGTATTGCAAGTTGTTCATGATTATCTTTGAGGTCTATGAGAATCCTGTCCCTGATTCTCATTGTGGTCTATGACAGTGAAGGTCCTGATTCTCATTATGGTCCATGACAGTGTTGTCCCTGATACTCACTGTGGTCAATGACAATGTTGTTCCTGATTCATATTTTGGTATATGATAGTCCTGTCCCTGATTCTCATTGTGGTCTATGACGGTGTTGGTCCTGACTCTCATTGTGGTGTATTACAAGTTGTTCCTGATTCTCTTTGAGGTCTATGAGAATCCTGTCCTTGATTCTCATTGTGGTCTATGACAATGTTGTTCCTGATTCAAATTTTGGTATATGATAGTCCTGTCCCTGATTCTCATTGTGGTCTATGACGGTGTTGGTCCTGATTCTCATTGTGGTCTATGACAGTGTTGTTCCTGATTCTCATTGTGGTCTGTGACAGTGTTGTTCCTGATTCTCATTGTAGTCTATGACAGTGTTGTTCCTGATTCTCATTGTGGTCTATGACAGTTTTGTTCCTGATTCACATTGTGGTCCATGACAATGTTGTCACTGATTGACATTGCTTTGCAGCACTGTGTTTCTGATTCTCATTGTAGTCTAAGACATTGTTGTTCCTGCTTCTCATTAAGATAAAAGCAAGGTACTGCGGATGCTGGAAATCTGATACAAATACAAGAAATGCTGGATTCACTCAGCAGGTGTGGCAGCATCTGTGGAAAGAGAAGAAGGGTCACTGACCCGAAACGTTAACTCTGCTTCTCTTTCCACAGATGCTGCCAGACCTGCTGAGTGAATCCAGCATTTCTTTTTTTTGTTCCTGCTTCTCATTGTTGTCTGTGACAGTGTTGTTCCTGATTCTCATTGTGGTCTATGACAATATTGTCCCCGATTCTCATTGCTGTATAGCACCATGTTCCTGAATCTCATTGTTGTCGATGACAGTGTTGTCCCTGATTTTCATTGTGGTCTTTGACAATGTTGTCCCGAATTGTCATTGCTGTTCAGCACCATGTTCCTGATTCTCATTGTGGTCTATGACAGTGTTGTTCCTTACTCTCATTGTGGTCAATGACAATGTTGTCCCTGATTGTCGTTGCTGTACAGCACCGTGTTCCTGATTCTCAATGTGGTCTATGACGTTGTTGTCCCTGATTCTCATCGTGGTCAATGACAATGTTGTTCCTGATTGTCGTTGCTGTATAGCACCGTGTTCCTGAATCTCATTGTGGTCTATGGCAGTGTTGTTCCTTATTCTCATTGTGGTCTATGACAGTGTTGTTCCTGACTTTCATTGTTGTCTATGACAGTATTGTCCCTGATTTTCATTGTGGTGAATGACAATGTTGTCCCTGATTGTCGTTGCTGTACAGCACCGTGTTCCTGATTCTCAATGTGGTCTAAGAAAGTGTTGTTCCTGATTCTCATTGTGGTCTATGACAGTTTTTTTCCTGACTCTCATTGTGATCTATGACAATCCAGTCCCTGATTCTCATTGTGATCTATGACAATCCTGTCCGTGATTCTCATTTTGGTCTTTGACAATGTTGTCTCTGATTGTCATTGCTGTACGGCACCCTGTTCTTGAATCTCATTGTGGTCAATGACAATGTTGTCCCTGATTGTCATTGCTGGACAGCACCATCTTCCTGATTCTCATTGTGGTCGATGACAGGGTTGTTCCTGATTCTCATTGTGGTCGATGACAGTGTTGTCCCTGATTCTCATTGTGGTGTATGACAGTGTTGTCCCTGATTCTCATTGTGATCTATGACACTGTTGTCCCTGATTGTCATTGCTGTACAGCACCGTGTTCCTGATTCTCATCGTGGTCCATGACAATGTTGTCCATGATTCTCATTGTGGTCTATGACAGTGTTATTCCTGACTCTCATTGTGGTCTATGACAGAGTTTTTCCTGATTCTGATTGTGGTCCATGACAATGTTGTCCATGATTCTCATTGTAGTCTATGACAGTGTTGTTCCTGATTCTAATTGTGGTCTATGACAGTGTTGTTTCTGATTCTCATTGTGGTCTATGACAATGTTGTCACTGATTATCATTGCTTTGCAACACTGTGTTCCTGATTCTCATTGTTGTCTATGGCAATGTTGTCCCTGATTCTCATTGCTGTATAGCACCGTGTTCCTGAATCTCATTCTGGTCTATGGCAGTGTTGTTCCTGATTCTCATTGTGTTCCATGACACTGTTGTTCCTGATTCTCATTGTGGTCTATGACAGTGTTGTTCCTGACTCTCATTGTGGTCGATGACAGTGTTGTTCCTCATTCTCATTGTGGTCTCTGACAGTGTTGTTTCTGATTCTCATTGTAGTCTCAGGCAATGTTGTCCCTGATTCTCATTGTGGTCTATGACAATGTTGTCCCTGATTCCCGTTGTGGTCTATGACAATGTTGTCCCCGATTGTCATTGCTGTACTGCACCGTGTTCCTGATTCTCATTGTGGTCTGTGACAGTTGTTCCTGATTCTCATTGTGGTCGATGACAATGTTGTCTCTGATTTTCATTGTGGTCTATGACAGTGTTATTCCTGACTCTCATTGTGGTCTATGAAAGTGTTGTTCCTGATTGTCATTGTGGTCAATGTCAATGTTGTCCATGATTCTCATTGTGGTCTATGACACTGTTGACCCTGATTGTCATTGCTGTACAGCACCATGTTCCTGATCCTCATTGTGGTCTATGAGAGTGTTGTCGCTGACTCTCATTGTTGTCAATGACAATGTTGCCCCTGATTGTCGTTGCTGTACAGCACCGTGTTCCTGATTCTCAATGTGGTCTATGACGTTGTTGTCCCTTATTCTCATTGTGGTCAATGACAATGTTGTCCCTGATTGTCGTTGCTGTACATCACCGTGTTCCTGATTCTCATTGTGGTCTATGACATTGTTGTTCCTAATTCTCATTGTGGTCTACGACAGTGTTGTCCCTGATTCTCTTTGCGGTCTGTGACAGTGTTGTTCCTGACTCTCATTGTGGTGTATTGCAAGTTGTTCATGATTATCTTTGAGGTCTATGAGAATCCTGTCCCTGATTCTCATTGTGGTCTATGACAGTGAAGGTCCTGATTCTCATTATGGTCCATGACAGTGTTGTCCCTGATACTCACTGTGGTCAATGACAATGTTGTTCCTGATTCATATTTTGGTATATGATAGTCCTGTCCCTGATTCTCATTGTGGTCTATGACGGTGTTGGTCCTGACTCTCATTGTGGTGTATTACAAGTTGTTCCTGATTCTCTTTGAGGTCTATGAGAATCCTGTCCTTGATTCTCATTGTGGTCTATGACAATGTTGTTCCTGATTCAAATTTTGGTATATGATAGTCCTGTCCCTGATTCTCATTGTGGTCTATGACGGTGTTGGTCCTGATTCTCATTGTGGTCTATGACAGTGTTGTTCCTGATTCTCATTGTGGTCTGTGACAGTGTTGTTCCTGATTCTCATTGTAGTCTATGACAGTGTTGTTCCTGATTCTCATTGTGGTCTATGACAGTTTTGTTCCTGATTCACATTGTGGTCCATGACAATGTTGTCACTGATTGACATTGCTTTGCAGCACTGTGTTTCTGATTCTCATTGTAGTCTTAGACATTGTTGTTCCTGCTTCTCATTAAGATAAAAGCAAGGTACTGCGGATGCTGGAAATCTGATACAAATACAAGAAATGCTGGATTCACTCAGCAGGTGTGGCAGCATCTGTGGAAAGAGAAGAAGGGTCACTGACCCGAAACGTTAACTCTGCTTCTCTTTCCACAGATGCTGCCAGACCTGCTGAGTGAATCCAGCATTTCTTTTTTTTGTTCCTGCTTCTCATTGTTGTCTGTGACAGTGTTGTTCCTGATTCTCATTGTGGTCTATGACAATATTGTCCCCGATTCTCATTGCTGTATAGCACCATGTTCCTGAATCTCATTGTTGTCGATGACAGTGTTGTCCCTGATTTTCATTGTGGTCTTTGACAATGTTGTCCCGAATTGTCATTGCTGTTCAGCACCATGTTCCTGATTCTCATTGTGGTCTATGACAGTGTTATTCCTGACTCTCATTGTGGTCTATGACAGAGTTTTTCCTGATTCTGATTGTGGTCCATGACAATGTTGTCCATGATTCTCATTGTAGTCTATGACAGTGTTGTTCCTGATTCTAATTGTGGTCTATGACAGTGTTGTTTCTGATTCTCATTGTGGTCTATGACAATGTTGTCACTGATTATCATTGCTTTGCAACACTGTGTTCCTGATTCTCATTGTTGTCTATGGCAATGTTGTCCCTGATTCTCATTGCTGTATAGCACCGTGTTCCTGAATCTCATTCTGGTCTATGGCAGTGTTGTTCCTGATTCTCATTGTGTTCCATGACACTGTTGTTCCTGATTCTCATTGTGGTCTATGACAGTGTTGTTACTGACTCTCATTGTGGTCGATGACAGTGTTGTTCCTCATTCTCATTGTGGTCTCTGACAGTGTTGTTTCTGATTCTCATTGTAGTCTCAGGCAATGTTGTCCCTGATTCTCATTGTGGTCTATGACAATGTTGTCCCTGATTCCCGTTGTGGTCTATGACAATGTTGTCCCCGATTGTCATTGCTGTACTGCACCGTGTTCCTGATTCTCATTGTGGTCTGTGACAGTTGTTCCTGATTCTCATTGTGGTCGATGACAATGTTGTCTCTGATTTTCATTGTGGTCTATGACAGTGTTATTCCTGACTCTCATTGTGGTCTATGAAAGTGTTGTTCCTGATTGTCATTGTGGTCAATGTCAATGTTGTCCATGATTCTCATTGTGGTCTATGACACTGTTGACCCTGATTGTCATTGCTGTACAGCACCATGTTCCTGATCCTCATTGTGGTCTATGAGAGTGTTGTCGCTGACTCTCATTGTTGTCAATGACAATGTTGCCCCTGATTGTCGTTGCTGTACAGCACCGTGTTCCTGATTCTCAATGTGGTCTATGACGTTGTTGTCCCTTATTCTCATTGTGGTCAATGACAATGTTGTCCCTGATTGTCGTTGCTGTACATCACCGTGTTCCTGATTCTCATTGTGGTCTATGACATTGTTGTTCCTAATTCTCATTGTGGTCTACGACAGTGTTGTCCCTGATTCTCTTTGCGGTCTGTGACAGTGTTGTTCCTGACTCTCATTGTGGTGTATTGCAAGTTGTTCATGATTATCTTTGAGGTCTATGAGAATCCTGTCCCTGATTCTCATTGTGGTCTATGACAGTGAAGGTCCTGATTCTCATTATGGTCCATGACAGTGTTGTCCCTGATACTCACTGTGGTCAATGACAATGTTGTTCCTGATTCATATTTTGGTATATGATAGTCCTGTCCCTGATTCTCATTGTGGTCTGTGACGGTGTTGGTCCTGACTCTCATTGTGGTGTATTACAAGTTGTTCCTGATTCTCTTTGAGGTCTATGAGAATCCTGTCCTTGATTCTCATTGTGGTCTATGACAATGTTGTTCCTGATTCAAATTTTGGTATATGATAGTCCTGTCCCTGATTCTCATTGTGGTCTATGACGGTGTTGGTCCTGATTCTCATTGTGGTCTATGACAGTGTTGTTCCTGATTCTCATTGTGGTCTGTGACAGTGTTGTTCCTGATTCTCATTGTAGTCTATGACAGTGTTGTTCCTGATTCTCATTGTGGTCTATGACAGTTTTGTTCCTGATTCACATTGTGGTCCATGACAATGTTGTCACTGATTGACATTGCTTTGCAGCACTGTGTTTCTGATTCTCATTGTAGTCTAAGACATTGTTGTTCCTGCTTCTCATTAAGGTAAAAGCAAGGTACTGCGGATGCTGGAAATCTGATACAAATACAAGAAATGCTGGATTCACTCAGCAGGTGTGGCAGCATCTGTGGAAAGAGAAGAAGGGTCACTGACCCGAAACGTTAACTCTGCTTCTCTTTCCACAGATGCTGCCAGACCTGCTGAGTGAATCCAGCATTTCTTTTTTTTGTTCCTGCTTCTCATTGTTGTCTGTGACAGTGTTGTTCCTGATTCTCATTGTGGTCTATGACAATATTGTCCCCGATTCTCATTGCTGTATAGCACCATGTTCCTGAATCTCATTGTTGTCGATGACAGTGTTGTCCCTGATTTTCATTGTGGTCTTTGACAATGTTGTCCCGAATTGTCATTGCTGTTCAGCACCATGTTCCTGATTCTCATTGTGGTCTATGACAGTGTTGTTCCTTACTCTCATTGTGGTCAATGACAATGTTGTCCCTGATTGTCGTTGCTGTACAGCACCGTGTTCCTGATTCTCAATGTGGTCTATGACGTTGTTGTCCCTGATTCTCATCGTGGTCAATGACAATGTTGTTCCTGATTGTCGTTGCTGTATAGCACCGTGTTCCTGAATCTCATTGTGGTCTATGGCAGTGTTGTTCCTTATTCTCATTGTGGTCTATGACAGTGTTGTTCCTGACTTTCATTGTTGTCTATGACAGTATTGTCCCTGATTTTCATTGTGGTGAATGACAATGTTGTCCCTGATTGTCGTTGCTGTACAGCACCGTGTTCCTGATTCTCAATGTGGTCTAAGAAAGTGTTGTTCCTGATTCTCATTGTGGTCTATGACAGTTTTTTTCCTGACTCTCATTGTGATCTATGACAATCCAGTCCCTGATTCTCATTGTGATCTATGACAATCCTGTCCGTGATTCTCATTTTGGTCTTTGACAATGTTGTCTCTGATTGTCATTGCTGTACGGCACCCTGTTCTTGAATCTCATTGTGGTCAATGACAATGTTGTCCCTGATTGTCATTGCTGGACAGCACCATCTTCCTGATTCTCATTGTGGTCGATGACAGGGTTGTTCCTGATTCTCATTGTGGTCGATGACAGTGTTGTCCCTGATTCTCATTGTGGTGTATGACAGTGTTGTCCCCGATTCTCATTGTGATCTATGACACTGTTGTCCCTGATTGTCATTGCTGTACAGCACCGTGTTCCTGATTCTCATCGTGGTCCATGACAATGTTGTCCATGATTCTCATTGTGGTCTATGACAGTGTTATTCCTGACTCTCATTGTGGTCTATGACAGAGTTTTTCCTGATTCTGATTGTGGTCCATGACAATGTTGTCCATGATTCTCATTGTAGTCTATGACAGTGTTGTTCCTGATTCTAATTGTGGTCTATGACAGTGTTGTTTCTGATTCTCATTGTGGTCTATGACAATGTTGTCACTGATTATCATTGCTTTGCAACACTGTGTTCCTGATTCTCATTGTTGTCTATGGCAATGTTGTCCCTGATTCTCATTGCTGTATAGCACCGTGTTCCTGAATCTCATTCTGGTCTATGGCAGTGTTGTTCCTGATTCTCATTGTGTTCCATGACACTGTTGTTCCTGATTCTCATTGTGGTCTATGACAGTGTTGTTCCTGACTCTCATTGTGGTCGATGACAGTGTTGTTCCTCATTCTCATTGTGGTCTCTGACAGTGTTGTTTCTGATTCTCATTGTAGTCTCAGGCAATGTTGTCCCTGATTCTCATTGTGGTCTATGACAATGTTGTCCCTGATTCCCGTTGTGGTCTATGACAATGTTGTCCCCGATTGTCATTGCTGTACTGCACCGTGTTCCTGATTCTCATTGTGGTCTGTGACAGTTGTTCCTGATTCTCATTGTGGTCGATGACAATGTTGTCTCTGATTTTCATTGTGGTCTATGACAGTGTTATTCCTGACTCTCATTGTGGTCTATGAAAGTGTTGTTCCTGATTGTCATTGTGGTCAATGTCAATGTTGTCCATGATTCTCATTGTGGTCTATGACACTGTTGACCCTGATTGTCATTGCTGTACAGCACCATGTTCCTGATCCTCATTGTGGTCTATGAGAGTGTTGTCGCTGACTCTCATTGTTGTCAATGACAATGTTGCCCCTGATTGTCGTTGCTGTACAGCACCGTGTTCCTGATTCTCAATGTGGTCTATGACGTTGTTGTCCCTTATTCTCATTGTGGTCAATGACAATGTTGTCCCTGATTGTCGTTGCTGTACATCACCGTGTTCCTGATTCTCATTGTGGTCTATGACATTGTTGTTCCTAATTCTCATTGTGGTCTACGACAGTGTTGTCCCTGATTCTCTTTGCGGTCTGTGACAGTGTTGTTCCTGACTCTCATTGTGGTGTATTGCAAGTTGTTCATGATTATCTTTGAGGTCTATGAGAATCCTGTCCCTGATTCTCATTGTGGTCTATGACAGTGAAGGTCCTGATTCTCATTATGGTCCATGACAGTGTTGTCCCTGATACTCACTGTGGTCAATGACAATGTTGTTCCTGATTCATATTTTGGTATATGATAGTCCTGTCCCTGATTCTCATTGTGGTCTATGACGGTGTTGGTCCTGACTCTCATTGTGGTGTATTACAAGTTGTTCCTGATTCTCTTTGAGGTCTATGAGAATCCTGTCCTTGATTCTCATTGTGGTCTATGACAATGTTGTTCCTGATTCAAATTTTGGTATATGATAGTCCTGTCCCTGATTCTCATTGTGGTCTATGACGGTGTTGGTCCTGATTCTCATTGTGGTCTATGACAGTGTTGTTCCTGATTCTCATTGTGGTCTCTGACAGTGTTGTTCCTGATTCTCATTGTAGTCTATGACAGTGTTGTTCCTGATTCTCATTGTGGTCTATGACAGTTTTGTTCCTGATTCACATTGTGGTCCATGACAATGTTGTCACTGATTGACATTGCTTTGCAGCACTGTGTTTCTGATTCTCATTGTAGTCTAAGACATTGTTGTTCCTGCTTCTCATTAAGATAAAAGCAAGGTACTGCGGATGCTGGAAATCTGATACAAATACAAGAAATGCTGGATTCACTCAGCAGGTGTGGCAGCATCTGTGGAAAGAGAAGAAGGGTCACTGACCCGAAACGTTAACTCTGCTTCTCTTTCCACAGATGCTGCCAGACCTGCTGAGTGAATCCAGCATTTCTTTTTTTTGTTCCTGCTTCTCATTGTTGTCTGTGACAGTGTTGTTCCTGATTCTCATTGTGGTCTATGACAATATTGTCCCCGATTCTCATTGCTGTATAGCACCATGTTCCTGAATCTCATTGTTGTCGATGACAGTGTTGTCCCTGATTTTCATTGTGGTCTTTGACAATGTTGTCCCGAATTGTCATTGCTGTTCAGCACCATGTTCCTGATTCTCATTGTGGTCTATGACAGTGTTGTTCCTTACTCTCATTGTGGTCAATGACAATGTTGTCCCTGATTGTCGTTGCTGTACAGCACCGTGTTCCTGATTCTCAATGTGGTCTATGACGTTGTTGTCCCTGATTCTCATCGTGGTCAATGACAATGTTGTTCCTGATTGTCGTTGCTGTATAGCACCGTGTTCCTGAATCTCATTGTGGTCTATGGCAGTGTTGTTCCTTATTCTCATTGTGGTCTATGACAGTGTTGTTCCTGACTTTCATTGTTGTCTATGACAGTATTGTCCCTGATTTTCATTGTGGTGAATGACAATGTTGTCCCTGATTGTCGTTGCTGTACAGCACCGTGTTCCTGATTCTCAATGTGGTCTAAGAAAGTGTTGTTCCTGATTCTCATTGTGGTCTATGACAGTTTTTTTCCTGACTCTCATTGTGATCTATGACAATCCAGTCCCTGATTCTCATTGTGATCTATGACAATCCTGTCCGTGATTCTCATTTTGGTCTTTGACAATGTTGTCTCTGATTGTCATTGCTGTACGGCACCCTGTTCTTGAATCTCATTGTGGTCAATGACAATGTTGTCCCTGATTGTCATTGCTGGACAGCACCATCTTCCTGATTCTCATTGTGGTCGATGACAGGGTTGTTCCTGATTCTCATTGTGGTCGATGACAGTGTTGTCCCTGATTCTCATTGTGGTGTATGACAGTGTTGTCCCTGATTCTCATTGTGATCTATGACACTGTTGTCCCTGATTGTCATTGCTGTACAGCACCGTGTTCCTGATTCTCATCGTGGTCCATGACAATGTTGTCCATGATTCTCATTGTGGTCTATGACAGTGTTATTCCTGACTCTCATTGTGGTCTATGACAGAGTTTTTCCTGATTCTGATTGTGGTCCATGACAATGTTGTCCATGATTCTCATTGTAGTCTATGACAGTGTTGTTCCTGATTCTAATTGTGGTCTATGACAGTGTTGTTTCTGATTCTCATTGTGGTCGATGACAGTGTTGTCCCTGATTCTCATTGTGGTGTATGACAGTGTTGTCCCTGATTCTCATTGTGATCTATGACACTGTTGTCCCTGATTGTCATTGCTGTACAGCACCGTGTTCCTGATTCTCATCGTGGTCCATGACAATGTTGTCCATGATTCTCATTGTGGTCTATGACAGTGTTATTCCTGACTCTCATTGTGGTCTATGGCAGAGTTTTTCCTGATTCTGATTGTGGTCCATGACAATGTTGTCCATGATTCTCATTGTAGTCTATGACAGTGTTGTTCCTGATTCTAATTGTGGTCTATGACAGTGTTGTTTCTGATTCTCATTGTGGTCTATGACAATGTTGTCACTGATTATCATTGCTTTGCAACACTGTGTTCCTGATTCTCATTGTTGTCTATGGCAATGTTGTCCCTGATTCTCATTGCTGTATAGCACCGTGTTCCTGAATCTCATTCTGGTCTATGGCAGTGTTGTTCCTGATTCTCATTGTGTTCCATGACACTGTTGTTCCTGATTCTCATTGTGGTCTATGACAGTGTTGTTCCTGACTCTCATTGTGGTCGATGACAGTGTTGTTCCTCATTCTCATTGTGGTCTCTGACAGTGTTGTTTCTGATTCTCATTGTAGTCTCAGGCAATGTTGTTCCTGATTCTAATTGTGGTCTATGACAGTGTTCTTCCTGATTCTCATTGTGGTCTATGACAGTGTTGTCCCTGATTCTCATTGTGGTCCATGACAATGTTGTCCCCGATTTTCATTGCTGTACTGCACCGTGTTCCTAATTCTCATTGTGTTCTGTGACAGTTGTTCCTTATTCTCATTGTGGTCGATGACAATGTTGTCTATGATTGTCGTTGCTGTACATCACCGTGTTCCTGATTCTCATTGTGTTCTATGACAGTGTTGTTCCTGATTGTCATTGTGGTCTATGTCAATGTTGTCCCTGACTCTCATTGTGGTCTCTGACAGTTTTGTCCATGATTCTCATTGTGGTCTATGACAGTGTTATTCCTGATTCTCATTGTGGTCTATGACAGTGTTGTCCATGATTCTCATTGTGGTCTATGACAGTGTTTTTCCTGATTCTCATTGTTGTCCATGACAATGTTGTCCATGATTCTCATTGTGGTCTATGACAGTGTTATTCCTGACTCTCATTGTGGTCTATGACAGTGTTTTTCCTGATTCTCATTGTGGTCAATGACAATGTTGTCCATGATTCTCATTGTGGTCTATGACAGTGTTGTTCCTGATTCCAATTGTGGTCTATGACAGTGTTGTTCCAGATTCTCATTGTGGTCTATGAAAATGTTGTCACTGATTGTCATTGCTGTATAGCACCATGTTCCTGAATCTCATTCTGGTCTATGGCAGTGTTGTTCCTGATTCTCATTGTGTTCTATGACGCTGTTGTTCCTGATTCTCATTGTGGTCTGTGACAGTGTTGTTCCTGACTCTCATTGTGGTCTATGACAGTGTTGTTCCTGATTCTCATTTTGGTCCATGACAGTGTTGTTCCTGATTCTCATTGTGGTCTGTGACATTGTTGTTTTTGATTCTCATTGTGGTCTATGACAGTGTTGTTCCTGATTCTAATTGTGGTCTATGACAGTGTTGTCCCTGATTCTCATTGTGGTCTATGACAGTCCTGTCCCTGATTCTCAGTGTCGTCTCTGATAGTGTTGCTCCTGATTCTCATTGTGGTCTATGACAGTGTTGTTCCTGACACTCATTGTAGTCTATGACAGTGATGTTCCTGGTTCTCATTATGGTCCATGACAGTGTTGCTCCTGATTCTCACTGTGGTCTTTGACAATGTTGTTCCTGATTCAAATTTTGGTATAGGATTGTCCTGTCCCTGATTCTCATTGTGATCGATGACGGTGTTGTTCCTGATTCTCATTGTGGTCTATGACAGTATTGTTCCTGATTCTCATTGTGTTCTGTGGAAGTGTCGTTCCTGACTCTCATTATGGTCCATGAAAATGTTGTCACTGATTGTCATTGCTGTCGAGCACTGTGTTCCTGATTCTCATTGTGGTCTATGACAGTGTTGTTCCTGATTCTCATTGTGATCTATGACAATCCTGTCCCTGATTCTCATTGTGATCTATGACAATCCTGTCCCTGATTCTCATTGTGATCTATGACAATCCTGTCCCTGATTCTCATTGTGATCTATGACAGTGTTGTCCCTAATTTTCATTGCTGTACAGCACCCTGTTCTTGTATCTCATTGTGGTCCATGACAATGTTGTCCCTGATTCTCATTGTGGTCCATGACAGTGTTGTCCCTGATTGTCATTGCTGTACAGCACCGTCTTCCTGATTCTCATTGTGGTCTCTGACAGGGTTGTCCCTGATTCTCATTGAGGTGTATGACAGTGTTGTCCCTGATTCTCATTGTGGTCTCTGACAGTGTTGTCCCTGATTCTCATTGTGGTCTCAGGCAATGTTGTTCCTGATTCTAATTGTGGTCTATGACAGTGTTCTTCCTGATTCTCATTGTGGTCCATGACAGTGTTGTTCCTGATTCCCGTTGTGGTCTATGAAAATGTTGTCACTGATTGTCATTGCTGTCGAGCACTGTGTTCCTGATTCTCATTGTGGTCTGTGACAGTTGTTCCTGATTCTCATTGTGGTCGATGACAATGTTGTCTCTGATTTTCATTGTGGTCTATGACAGTGTTATTCCTGACTCTCATTGTGGTCTATGAAAGTGTTGTTCCTGATTGTCATTGTGGTCAATGTCAATGTTGTCCATGATTCTCATTGTGGTCTATGACAGTGTTGACCCTGATTGTCATTGCTGTACAGCACCATGTTCCTGATTCTCATTGTGGTCTATGAGAGTGTTGTCCCTTATTCTCATTGTGGTCAATGACAATGTTGTCCCTGATTGTCGTTGCTGTACATCACCGTGTTCCTGATTCTCATTGTGGTCTATGACATTGCTGTTCCTAATTCTCATTGTGGTCTACGACAGTGTTGTCCCTGATTCTCTTTGCGGTCTGTGACAGTGTTGTTCCTGACTCTCATTGTGGTGTATTGCAAGTTGTTCATGATTATCTTTGAGGTCTATGAGAATCCTGTCCCTGATTCTCATTGTGGTCTATGACAGTGAAGGTCCTGATTCTCATTATGGTCCATGACAGTGTTGTCCCTGATACTCACTGTGGTCAATGACAATGTTGTTCCTGATTCAAATTTTGGTATATGATAGCCTGTCCCTGATTCTCATTGTGGTCTATGACGGTGTTGGTCCTGATTCTCATTGTGGTCTATGACAGTGTTGTTCCTGATTCTCATTGTGGTCTCTGACAGTGTTGTTCCTGATTCTCATTGTAGTCTATGACAGTGTTGTTCCTGATTCTCATTGTGGTCAATGACAGTTTTGTTCCTGATTCACATTGTGGTCCATGACAATGTTGTCACTGATTGACATTGCTTTGCAGCACTGTGTTTCTGATTCTCATTGTAGTCTAAGACATTGTTGTTCCTGCTTCTCATTAAAATAAAAGCAAGGTACTGCGGATGCTGGAAATCTGATACAAATACAAGAAATGCTGGATTCACTCAGCAGGTGTGGCAGCATCTGTGGAAAGAGAAGAAGGGTCACTGACCCGAAACGTTAACTCTGCTTCTCTTTCCACAGATGCTGCCAGACCTGCTGAGTGAATCCAGCATTTCTTTTTTTTGTTCCTGCTTCTCATTGTTGTCTGTGACAGTGTTGTTCCTGATTCCAATTGTGGTCTATGACAGTGTTGTTCCAGATTCTCATTGTGGTCTATGAAAATGTTGTCACTGATTGTCATTGCTGTATAGCACCATGTTCCTGAATCTCATTCTGGTCTATGGCAGTGTTGTTCCTGATTCTCATTGTGTTCTATGACGCTGTTGTTCCTGATTCTCATTGTGGTCTGTGACAGTGTTGTTCCTGACTCTCATTGTGGTCTATGACAGTGTTGATCCTGATTCTCATTTTGGTCCATGACAGTGTTGTTCCTGATTCTCATTGTGGTCTGTGACATTGTTGTTTTTGATTCTCATTGTGGTCTATGACAGTGTTGTTCCTGATTCTAATTGTGGTCTATGACAGTGTTGTCCCTGATTCTCATTGTGGTCTATGACAATCCTGTCCCTGATTCTCAGTGTCGTCTCTGATAGTGTTGCTCCTGATTCTCATTGTGGTCTATGACAGTGTTGTTCCTGACACTCATTGTAGTCTATGACAGTGATGTTCCTGGTTCTCATTATGGTCCATGACAGTGTTGCTCCTGATTCTCACTGTGGTCTTTGACAATGTTGTTCCTGATTCAAATTTTGGTATAGGATTGCCCTGTCCCTGATTCTCATTGTGATCGATGACGGTGTTGTTCCTGATTCTCATTGTGGTCTATGACAGTATTGTTCCTGATTCTCATTGTGTTCTGTGGAAGTGTCGTTCCTGACTCTCATTATGGTCCATGAAAATGTTGTCACTGATTGTCATTGCTGTCGAGCACTGTGTTCCTGATTCTCATTGTGGTCTATGACAGTGTTGTTCCTGATTCTCATTGTGATCTATGACAATCCTGTCCCTGATTCTCATTGTGATCTATGACAATCCTGTCCCTGATTCTCATTGTGATCTATGACAATCCTGTCCCTGATTCTCATTGTGATCTATGACAGTGTTGTCCCTAATTTTCATTGCTGTACAGCACCCTGTTCTTGTATCTCATTGTGGTCCATGACAATGTTGTCCCTGATTCTCATTGTGGTCTATGACAATGTTGTCCCTGATTGTCATTGCTGTACAGCACCGTCTTCCTGATTCTCATTGTGGTCTCTGACAGGGTTGTCCCTGATTCTCATTGAGGTGTATGACAGTGTTGTCCCTGATTCTCATTGTGGTCTCTGACAGTGTTGTCCCTGATTCTCATTGTGGTCTCAGGCAATGTTGTTCCTGATTCTAATTGTGGTCTATGACAGTGTTCTTCCTGATTCTCATTGTGGTCCATGACAGTGTTGTTCCTGATTCCCGTTGTGGTCTATGAAAATGTTGTCACTGATTGTCATTGCTGTCGAGCACTGTGTTCCTGATTCTCATTGTGGTCTGTGACAGTTGTTCCTGATTCTCATTGTGGTCGATGACAATGTTGTCTCTGATTTTCATTGTGGTCTATGACAGTGTTATTCCTGACTCTCATTGTGGTCTATGAAAGTGTTGTTCCTGATTGTCATTGTGGTCAATGTCAATGTTGTCCATGATTCTCATTGTGGTCTATGACAGTGTTGACCCTGATTGTCATTGCTGTACAGCACCATGTTCCTGATTCTCATTGTGGTCTATGAGAGTGTTGTCCCTTATTCTCATTGTGGTCAATGACAATGTTGTCCCTGATTGTCGTTGCTGTACATCACCGTGTTCCTGATTCTCATTGTGGTCTATGACATTGTTGTTCCTAATTCTCATTGTGGTCTACGACAGTGTTGTCCCTGATTCTCTTTGCGGTCTGTGACAGTGTTGTTCCTGACTCTCATTGTGGTGTATTGCAAGTTGTTCATGATTATCTTTGAGGTCTATGAGAATCCTGTCCCTGATTCTCATTGTGGTCTATGACAGTGAAGGTCCTGATTCTCATTATGGTCCATGACAGTGTTGTCCCTGATACTCACTGTGGTCAATGACAATGTTGTTCCTGATTCAAATTTTGGTATATGATAGCCTGTCCCTGATTCTCATTGTGGTCTATGATGGTGTTGGTCCTGATTCTCATTGTGGTCTATGACAGTGTTGTTCCTGATTCTCATTGTGGTCTCTGACAGTGTTGTTCCTGATTCTCATTGTAGTCTATGACAGTGTTGTTCCTGATTCTCATTGTGGTCAATGACAGTTTTGTTCCTGATTCACATTGTGGTCCATGACAATGTTGTCACTGATTGACATTGCTTTGCAGCACTGTGTTTCTGATTCTCATTGTAGTCTAAGACATTGTTGTTCCTGCTTCTCATTAAAATAAAAGCAAGGTACTGCGGATGCTGGAAATCTGATACAAATACAAGAAATGCTGGATTCACTCAGCAGGTGTGGCAGCATCTGTGGAAAGAGAAGAAGGGTCACTGACCCGAAACGTTAACTCTGCTTCTCTTTCCACAGATGCTGCCAGACCTGCTGAGTGAATCCAGCATTTCTTTTTTTTGTTCCTGCTTCTCATTGTTGTCTGTGACAGTGTTGTTCCTGATTCTCATTGTGGTCTATGACAATATTGTCCCTGATTCTCATTGCTGTATAGCACCATGTTCCTGAATCTCATTGTTGTCGATGACAGTGTTGTCCCTGATTTTCATTGTGGTCTTTGACAATGTTGTCCCGAATTGTCATTGCTGTTCAGCACCATGTTCCTGATTCTCATTGTGGTCTATGACAGTGTTGTTCCTTACTCTCATTGTGGTCAATGACAATGTTGTCCCTGATTGTCGTTGCTGTACAGCACCGTGTTCCTGATTCTCAATGTGGTCTATGACGTTGTTGTCCCTGATTCTCATCGTGGTCAATGACAATGTTGTTCCTGACTTTCATTGTTGTCTATGACAGTGTTGTCCCTGATTTTCATTGTGGTGAATGACAATGTTGTCCCTGATTGTCGTTGCTGTACAGCACCGTGTTCCTGATTCTCAATGTGGTCTAAGAAAGTGTTGTTCCTGATTCTCATTGTGGTCTATGAGAGTTTTTTTCCTGACTCTCATTGTGATCTATGACAATCCTGTCCCTGATTCTCATTGTGATCTATGACAATCCTGTCCGTGATTCTCATTTTGGTCTTTGACAATGTTGTCCCTGATTGTCATTGCTGTACGGCACCCTGTTCTTGAATCTCATTGTGGTCTATGACAATGTTGTTCCTGATTGTCATTGCTGGACAGCACCATCTTGCTGATTCTCATTGTGGTCGATGACAGGGTTGTTCCTGATTCTCATTGTGGTCGATGACAGTGTTGTCCCTGATTCTCATTGTGGTGTATGACAGTGTTGTCCCTGATTCTCATTGTGATCTATGACACTGTTGTCCCTGATTGTCATTGCTGTACAGCACCGTGTTCCTGATTCTCATCGTGGTCCATGACAATGTTGTCCATGATTCTCATTGTGGTCTATGACAGTGTTATTCCTGACTCTCATTGTGGTCTATGACAGAGTTTTTCCTGATTCTGATTGTGGTCCATGACAATGTTGTCCATGATTCTCATTGTAGTCTATGACAGTGTTGTTCCTGATTCTAATTGTGGTCTATGACAGTGTTGTTCCTGATTCTCATTGTGGTCTATGACAATGTTGTCACTGATTATCATTGCTTTGCAACACTGTGTTCCTGATTCTCATTGTTGTCTATGGCAATGTTGTCCCTGATTCTCATTGCTGTATAGCACCGTGTTCATGAATCTCATTCTGGTCTATGGCAGTGTTGTTCCTGATTCTCATTGTGTTCCATGACACTGTTGTTCCTGACTCTCATTGTGGTCTATGACAGTGTTATTCCTCATTCTCATTGTGGTCTCAGGCAATCTTGTTCCTGATTCTAATTGTGGTCTATGACAGTGTTCTTCCTGATTCTCATTGTGGTCCATGACAGTGTTGTTCCTGATTCTCATTGTGGTCTATGACAATGTTGTCCCCGATTGTCATTGCTGTACTGCACCGTGTTCCTGATTCTCATTGTGGTCTATGACAGTGTTGTCGCTGACTTTCATTGTGGTCAATGACAATGTTGTCCCTGATTGCCGTTGCTGCACAGCACCGTGTTCCTGATTCTCAATGTGGTCTATGACATTGTTGTTCCAAATTCTCATTCTGGTCTATGGCAGTGTTGTTCCTGATTCTCATTGTGTTCCATGACACTGTTGTTCCTGACTCTCATTGTGGTCTATGACAGTGTTATTCCTCATTCTCATTGTGGTCTCAGGCAATCTTGTTCCTGATTCTAATTGTGGTCTATGACAGTGTTCTTCCTGATTCTCATTGTGGTCCATGACAGTGTTGTTCCTGATTCTCATTGTGGTCTATGACAATGTTGTCCCCGATTGTCATTGCTGTACAGCACCGTGTTCCTGATTCTCATTGTGGTCTATGACAGTGTTGTCGCTGACTTTCATTGTGGTCAATGACAATGTTGTCCCTGATTGCCGTTGCTGCACAGCACCGTGTTCCTGATTCTCAATGTGGTCTATGACATTGTTGTTCCAAATTCTCATTGTGGTCAATGACAATGTTGTCCCTGATTGTCCTTGCTGTGCAGCACTGTGTTCCTGATTCTCATTGAGGTCTATGACATTGTTGTTCCTAATTCTCATTGTGGTCTTCGACAGTGTTGTCCCTGATTCTCTTTGCGGTCTGTGACAGTGTTGTTCCTGACTCTCATTGTGGTCTATGACAGGGTTGTTCCTGATTCTCATTGTGGTCTATGACAGTGAAGGTCCTGATTCTCATTATGGTCCATGACAGTGTTGTCCCTGATTCATATTTTGGTATATGATAGTCCTGTCCCTGATTCTCATTGTGGTCTATGACAGTGTTGTTCCTGACTCTCATTGTGGTGTATTACAAGTTGTTCCTGATTCTCTTTGAGGTCTATGAGAATCCTGTCCCTGATTCTCATTGTGGTCGATGACAATGTTGTTCCTCATTCAAATTTTGGTATATGATAGTCCTGTCCCTGATTCTCATTGTGGTCGATGACAGTGTTGTTCCTGATTCTCATTGTGGTCTATGACAGTGTTGTTCCTGATTCTCATTGTGATCTATGACAGTGTTGTTCCTGACTCTCATTGTGGTCAATGACAATGTTGTCCCTGATTGTCGTTGCTGTACAGCACCGTGTTCCTGATTCTCAATGTGGTCTAAGAAAGTGTTGTTCCTGATTCTCATTGTGGTCTATGACACTGTTGACCCTGATTGTCATTGCTGTACAGCACCAGGTTCCTGATTCTCATTGTGGTCTATGACAGTGTTGTTCCTGACTCTCATTGTGGTCAATGACAATGTTGTCCCTGATTCACATTGCTGTTTCGCACCGCGTTCCTGAATCTCATTGTGGTCTATGGCTGTGTTGTTCCTGATTCTCATTGTCGTCGATGACACTGTTGTTCCTGATTCTCATTGTGGTCGATAACAGTGTTGTTCCTGATTCTAATTGTGGTCTATGACAGTGTTGTCCCTGATTCTCATTGTGGTCTATGACAGTGTTGTTCCTGATTCTCTTTGAGTTCAATGACAATCCTGTCCCTGATTCTCATTGTGGTCTATGACAGTGTTGTTCCTGACTCTCATTGTGGTCTATGACAGCATTGTTGCTGATTCTCATTGTGGTAAATAACAGTGTTGTTCCTGATTCTCATTGTGGTCTATGACAATCCTGTCCCTGATTCTCATTGTGGTCTATGACAGTGATTTTCCTGATTCTCATTGTGGTCTATGACAGTGTTGTTCCTGACTCACATTGTGATCCATGACAGTGTTGTTCCTGATTCTCATTTTGGTCCATGACAGTGTTGTTCCTGACTCTCATTGTGGTCTATGACAGTGTTGTTCCTGATTCTCATTGTGGTCGATGACCGTGTTGTTCCTGATTCTCATTGTCTTCTATGACAATCCTGTCCCTGATTCTCAGTGTTGTCTCTGATAGTGTTGCTCCTGATTCTCATTGTGGTCTATGACAGTGTTGTTCCTGACACTCATTGTGGTGTATTACAGCGTTGTTCCTGATTCTCATTGAGGTCTATGACAACCCTGTCCCTGATTCTCATTGTGGTCTATGACAGTGATGTTCCTGGTTCTCATTATGGTCCATGACAGTGTTGTCCCTGATTCTCACTGTGGTCTATGACAATGTTGTTCCTGATTCAAATTTTGGTATATGATTGTCCTGTCCCTGATTCTCATTGTGATCGATGACGGTGTTGTTCCTGATTCTCATTGTGGTCTATGACAGTATTGTTCCTGATTCTCATTGTGTTCGATGGAAGTGTCGTTCCTGACTCTCATTATGGTCTATGAAAATGTTGTCCCTGATTGTCATTGCTGTCGAGCACTGTATTCCTGATTCTCATTGTGGTCTATGACAGTGTTGTTCCTGATTCTCATTGTGATCTATGACAATCCTGTCCCTGATTCTCATTGTGATCTATGACAATCCTGGCCCTGATTCTCATTGTGATCTATGACAGTGTTGTCCCTAATTTTCATTGCTATACAGCACCCTGTTCCTGATTCTCATTGTGGTCCATGACAATGTTGTCCATGATTCTCATTGTGGTCTATGACATTGTTATTCCTGATTCTCATTGTGGTCCATGACAATGTTGTCCATGATTCTCATTGTGGTCCATGACAGTGTTGTTCCTGATTCTAATTGTGGTCTATGACAGTGTTGTTCCTGATTCTCATTGTTTTCTATGACAGCGTTGTTCCTGATTCTCATTGTGGTCTCTGACAATGTTGTCACTGATTATCATTGCTTTGCAACACTGTGTTCCTGATTCTCATTGTGGTCCATGGCAATGTTGTCCCTGATTCTCATTGCTGTATAGCACCGTGTTCCTGAATCTCATTCTGGTCGATGGCAGTGTTGTTCCTGATTCTCATTGTGTTCTATGACACTGTTGTTCCTGATTCTCTTTGTGGTCGATGACAGTGTTGTGCCTGACTCTCATTGTGGTCTCAGGCAATGTTGTTCCTGATTCTAATTGTGGTCTATGACAGTGTTCTTCCTGATTCTCATTGTGGTCCATGACAGTGTTGTTCCTGATTCTCATTGTGGTCCATGACAATGTTGTCCCCGATTGTCATTGCTGTACTGCACCGTGTTCCTGATTCTCATTGAGGTCTGTGACAGTTGTTCCTGATTCTCATTGTGGTCTATGACAATGTTGTCTCTGATTGTCGTTGCTGTACATCACCGTGTTCCTGATTCTCATTCTGTTCTGTGACAGTGTTGGTACTGATTTTCATTGTGGTCTTTGACAGTGTTGTCGCTGACTTTCATTGTAGTCAATGACAATGTTGTCCCTGATTGCCGTTGCTGCACAGCACCGTGTTCCTGATTCTCATTGTGGTCTATGACATTGTTGTTCCTAATTCTCATTGTGGTCAATGACAATGTTGTCCCTGATTGTCCTTGCTGTACAGCACCGTGTTCCTGATTCTCATTGTGGTCTATGACATTGTTGTTCCTAATTCTCATTGTGGTCTTCGACAGTGTTGTCCCTGATTCTCTTTGCGGTCTGTGAAAGTGTTGTTCCTGACTCTCATTGTGGTGTATTACAAGTTGTTCATGATTATCTTTGAGGTCGATGAGAATGCTGTCCCTGATTCTCATTGTGGTCAATGACAGTGAAGGTCCTGATTCTCATTATGGTCCATGACAGTGTTGTCCCTGATTCTCACTGTGGTCATTGACAATGTTGTTCCTGATTCATATTTTGGTATATGATAGTCCTGTCCCTGATTCTCATTGTGGTCTATGACGGTGTTGGTCCTGACTCTCATTGTGGTATATTACAAGTTGTTCCTGATTCTCTTTGCGGTCTATGAGAATCCTGTCCCTGATTCTCATTGTGGTCTATGACAATGTTGTTCCTGATTCAAATTTTGGTATATGATAGTCCTGTCCCTGATTCTCATTGTGGTCGATGACAGTGTTGTTCCTGATTCTCATTGTGGTCTATGACAGTGTTGTTCCTGATTCTCATTGTGGTCGATGACAATGTTGTCACTGATTGACATTGCTTTGCAGCACTGTGTTCCTGATTCTCATTGTAGTCTAAGACAATGTTGTTCCTGCTTCTCAGTAAAATAAAAGCAAGGTACTGCGGATGCTGGAAATCTGAAACAAAAACAAGAAATGCTGGATTCACTCAGCAGGTCTGGCAGCATCTGTGGAAAGAGAAGCAGAGTTAACGTTTCGGGTCAGTGACCCTTCTTCACTGACCCGAAACGATAACTCTGCTTCTCTTTCCAAAGATGCTGCCAGACCTGCTGAGTGAATCCAGCATTTCTTGTTTTTGTTCCTGCTTCTCATTGTTGTCTATGACAGTGTTGTTCCTGATTCTCATTGTGGTCTATGACAATATTGTCCCTGATTCTCATTGCTGTATAGCACCATGTTCCTGAATCTCATTGTTGTCTATGACAGTGTTGTCCCTGATTTTCATTGTGGTCTATGACAGTGTTGTCCTGAATTGTCATTGCTGTTCAGCACCGTCTTCCTGATTCTCATTGTGTTCTATGACGTTGTTGTCCCTGATTTCCATTGTGGTCAATGACAATGTTGTCCCTGATTGTCGTTGCTGTCTAGCACCGTGTTCCTGAATCTCATTGTGGTCTATGACATTGTTGTTCCTGTCTCTCATTGTTGTCTATGACAGTGTTGTCCCTGATTTTCATTGTGGTCAATGACAATGTTGCCCCTGATTGTCGTTGCTGTACAGCACCGTGTTCCTGATTCTCAATGTGGTCTAAGAAAGTGTTGTTCCTGATTCTCATTGTTGTCTATGACAGTGTTGTCCCTGATTTTCATTGCTGTACAGCACCCTGTTCCTGATTCTCATTGTGTTCTATGACGTTGTTGTCCCTGATTTCCATTGTGGTCAATGACAATGTTGTCCCTGATTGTCGTTGCTGTCTAGCACCGTGTTCCTGAATCTCATTGTGGTCTATGACATTGTTGTTCCTGTCTCTCATTGTTGTCTATGACAATGTTGTCCCTGATTCTCATTGTGGTCTATGACAATGTTGTCCCTGATTGTCGTTGCTGAACAGCACCGTCTTCCTGATTCTCATTGTGGTCTATGACAGTGTTGTCCCTGATGCTCATTGTGGTGGATGACAGTGTTGTCCCTGATTCTCATTGTGATCTATGACAATGTTCTTCCTGATTCTCATTGTGGTCTAAGGCAATGTTCTTCCTGATTCTCATTGTGGTCTAAGGCAATGTTGTTCCTGATTCTCATTGTGGTCTATGATAATGTTGTCCCTGATTGTCGTTGCTTTCCAGCACCGTGTTCCTGATTCTCATTGTGGTCGATGACAGTGTTGTTCCTGACTCTCATTGTTTTCTGTGACAGTGTTATTCCTGACTCTCATTGTTTTCTGTGACAGTGTTGTTCCTGATTCTAATTGTGGTCTATGACAGTGTTGTCCCTGATTCTCATTGTGGTCTATGACAGTGTTGTTCCTGATTCTCTTTGAGTTCTATGACAATCCTGTCCCTGATTCTCATTGTGGTCTATGACAGTGTTGTTCCTGATTCTCATTGTGGTCTATGACAGTGTTGTTCCTGACTCTCATTGTGGTCAATGACAATGTTGTCCCTGATTGTCATTGCTGGACAGCACCATCTTCCTGATTCTCATTGTGGTCGATGACAGGGTTGTTCCTGATTCTCATTGTGGTCGATGACAGTGTTGTCCCTGATTCTCATTGTGGTGTATGACAGTGTTGTCCCTGATTCTCATTGTGATCTATGACACTGTTGTCCCTGATTGTCATTGCTGTACAGCACCGTGTTCCTGATTCTCATCGTGGTCCATGACAATGTTGTCCATGATTCTCATTGTGGTCTATGACAGTGTTATTCCTGACTCTCATTGTGGTCTATGACAGAGTTTTTCCTGATTCTGATTGTGGTCCATGACAATGTTGTCCATGATTCTCATTGTAGTCTATGACAGTGTTGTTCCTGATTCTAATTGTGGTCTATGACAGTGTTGTTCCTGATTCTCATTGTGGTCTATGACAATGTTGTCACTGATTATCATTGCTTTGCAACACTGTGTTCCTGATTCTCATTGTTGTCTATGGCAATGTTGTCCCTGATTCTCATTGCTGTATAGCACCGTGTTCATGAATCTCATTCTGGTCTATGGCAGTGTTGTTCCTGATTCTCATTGTGTTCCATGACACTGTTGTTCCTGATTCTCATTGTGGTCTATGACAGTGTTGTTCCTGACTCTCATTGTGGTCTATGACAGTGTTATTCCTCATTCTCATTGTGGTCTCAGGCAATCTTGTTCCTGATTCTAATTGTGGTCTATGACAGTGTTCTTCCTGATTCTCATTGTGGTCCATGACAGTGTTGTTCCTGATTCTCATTGTGGTCTATGACAATGTTGTCCCCGATTGTCATTGCTGTACTGCACCGTGTTCCTGATTCTCATTGTGGTCTGTGACAGTTGTTCCTGATTCTCATTGTGGTCCATGACAATGTTGTCTCTGATTGTCGTTGCTGTACATCACCGTGTTCCTGATTCTCATTGTGTTCTATGACAGTGTTGGTACTGATTTTCATTGTGGTCTATGACAATGTTGTCCCTGATTGTCATTGCTGTCCAGCACCATGTTCCTGATTCTCATTGTGGTCTATGACAGTGTTGTCGCTGACTTTCATTGTGGTCAATGACAATGTTGTCCCTGATTGCCGTTGCTGCACAGCACCGTGTTCCTGATTCTCATTGTGGTCTATGACAGTGTTGTCGCTGACTTTCATTGTGGTCAATGACAATGTTGTCCCTGATTGCCGTTGCTGCACAGCACCGTGTTCCTGATTCTCAATGTGGTCTATGACATTGTTGTTCCAAATTCTCATTGTGGTCAATGACAATGTTGTCCCTGATTGTCCTTGCTGTGCAGCACTGTGTTCCTGATTCTCATTGAGGTCTATGACATTGTTGTTCCTAATTCTCATTGTGGTCTTCGACAGTGTTGTCCCTGATTCTCTTTGCGGTCTGTGACAGTGTTGTTCCTGACTCTCATTGTGGTCTATGACAGGGTTGTTCCTGATTCTCATTGTGGTCTATGACAGTGAAGGTCCTGATTCTCATTATGGTCCATGACAGTGTTGTCCCTGATTCATATTTTGGTATATGATAGTCCTGTCCCTGATTCTCATTGTGGTCTATGACGGTGTTGGTCCTGACTCTCATTGTGGTGTATTACAAGTTGTTCCTGATTCTCTTTGAGGTCTATGAGAATCCTGTCCCTGATTCTCATTGTGGTCGATGACAATGTTGTTCCTCATTCAAATTTTGGTATATGATAGTCCTGTCCCTGATTCTCATTGTGGTCGATGACAGTGTTGTTCCTGATTCTCATTGTGGTCTATGACAGTGTTGTTCCTGATTCTCATTGTGATCTATGACAGTGTTGTTCCTGACTCTCATTGTGGTCAATGACAATGTTGTCCCTGATTGTCGTTGCTGTACAGCACCGTGTTCCTGATTCTCAATGTGGTCTAAGAAAGTGTTGTTCCTGATTCTCATTGTGGTCTATGACACTGTTGACCCTGATTGTCATTGCTGTACAGCACCAGGTTCCTGATTCTCATTGTGGTCTATGACAGTGTTGTTCCTGACTCTCATTGTGGTCAATGACAATGTTGTCCCTGATTCACATTGCTGTTTCGCACCGCGTTCCTGAATCTCATTGTGGTCTATGGCTGTGTTGTTCCTGATTCTCATTGTCGTCGATGACACTGTTGTTCCTGATTCTCATTGTGGTCGATAACAGTGTTGTTCCTGATTCTAATTGTGGTCTATGACAGTGTTGTCCCTGATTCTCATTGTGGTCTATGACAGTGTTGTTCCTGATTCTCTTTGAGTTCAATGACAATCCTGTCCCTGATTCTCATTGTGGTCTATGACAGTGTTGTTCCTGACTCTCATTGTGGTCTATGACAGCATTGTTGCTGATTCTCATTGTGGTAAATAACAGTGTTGTTCCTGATTCTCATTGTGGTCTATGACAATCCTGTCCCTGATTCTCATTGTGGTCTATGACAGTGATTTTCCTGATTCTCATTGTGGTCTATGACAGTGTTGTTCCTGACTCACATTGTGATCCATGACAGTGTTGTTCCTGATTCTCATTTTGGTCCATGACAGTGTTGTTCCTGACTCTCATTGTGGTCTATGACAGTGTTGTTCCTGATTCTCATTGTGGTCGATGACAGTGTTGTTCCTGATTCTCATTGTCTTCTATGACAATCCTGTCCCTGATTCTCAGTGTTGTCTCTGATAGTGTTGTTCCTGACACTCATTGTGGTGTATTACAGCGTTGTTCCTGATTCTCATTGAGGTCTATGACAACCCTGTCCCTGATTCTCATTGTGGTCTATGACAGTGATGTTCCTGGTTCTCATTATGGTCCATGACAGTGTTGTCCCTGATTCTCACTGTGGTCTATGACAATGTTGTTCCTGATTCAAATTTTGGTATATGATTGTCCTGTCCCTGATTCTCATTGTGATCGATGACGGTGTTGTTCCTGATTCTCATTGTGATCGATGACGGTGTTGTTCCTGATTCTCATTGTGGTCTATGACAGTATTGTTCCTGATTCTCATTGTGTTCGATGGAAGTGTCGTTCCTGACTCTCATTATGGTCTATGAAAATGTTGTCCCTGATTGTCATTGCTGTCGAGCACTGTATTCCTGATTCTCATTGTGGTCTATGACAGTGTTGTTCCTGATTCTCATTGTGATCTATGACAATCCTGTCCCTGATTCTCATTGTGATCTATGACAATCCTGGCCCTGATTCTCATTGTGATCTATGACAGTGTTGTCCCTAATTTTCATTGCTATACAGCACCCTGTTCCTGATTCTCATTGTGGTCCATGACAATGTTGTCCATGATTCTCATTGTGGTCTATGACATTGTTATTCCTGATTCTCATTGTGGTCCATGACAATGTTGTCCATGATTCTCATTGTGGTCCATGACAGTGTTGTTCCTGATTCTAATTGTGGTCTATGACAGTGTTGTTCCTGATTCTCATTGTGGTCTATGACAGCGTTGTTCCTGATTCTCATTGTGGTCTCTGACAATGTTGTCACTGATTATCATTGCTTTGCAACACTGTGTTCCTGATTCTCATTGTTGTCTATGGCAATGTTGTCCCTGATTCTCATTGCTGTATAGCACCGTGTTCCTGAATCTCATTCTGGTCGATGGCAGTGTTGTTCCTGATTCTCATTGTGTTCTATGACACTGTTGTTCCTGATTCTCTTTGTGGTCGATGACAGTGTTGTGCCTGACTCTCATTGTGGTCTCAGGCAATGTTGTTCCTGATTCTAATTGTGGTCTATGACAGTGTTCTTCCTGATTCTCATTGTGGTCCATGACAGTGTTGTTCCTGATTCTCATTGTGGTCCATGACAATGTTGTCCCCGATTGTCATTGCTGTACTGCACCGTGTTCCTGATTCTCATTGTGGTCTATGACAATGTTGTCTCTGATTGTCGTTGCTGTACATCACCGTGTTCCTGATTCTCATTCTGTTCTGTGACAGTGTTGGTACTGATTTTCATTGTGGTCTTTGACAGTGTTGTCGCTGACTTTCATTGTAGTCAATGACAATGTTGTCCCTGATTGCCGTTGCTGCACAGCACCGTGTTCCTGATTCTCATTGTGGTCTATGACATTGTTGTTCCTAATTCTCATTGTGGTCAATGACAATGTTGTCCCTGATTGTCCTTGCTGTACAGCACCGTGTTCCTGATTCTCATTGTGGTCTATGACATTGTTGTTCCTAATTCTCATTGTGGTCTTCGACAGTGTTGTCCCTGATTCTCTTTGCGGTCTGTGAAAGTGTTGTTCCTGACTCTCATTGTGGTGTATTACAAGTTGTTCATGATTATCTTTGAGGTCGATGAGAATGCTGTCCCTGATTCTCATTGTGGTCAATGACAGTGAAGGTCCTGATTCTCATTATGGTCCATGACAGTGTTGTCCCTGATTCTCACTGTGGTCATTGACAATGTTGTTCCTGATTCATATTTTGGTATATGATAGTCCTGTCCCTGATTCTCATTGTGGTCTATGACGGTGTTGGTCCTGACTCTCATTGTGGTATATTACAAGTTGTTCCTGATTCTCTTTGAGGTCTATGAGAATCCTGTCCCTGATTCTCATTGTGGTCTATGACAATGTTGTTCCTGATTCAAATTTTGGTATATGATAGTCCTGTCCCTGATTCTCATTGTGGTCGATGACAGTGTTGTTCCTGATTCTCATTGTGGTCTATGACAGTGTTGTTCCTGATTCTCATTGTGGTCTATGACAGTGTTGTTCCTGATTCTCATTGTGGTCGATGACAATGTTGTCACTGATTGACATTGCTTTGCAGCACTGTGTTCCTGATTCTCATTGTAGTCTAAGACAATGTTGTTCCTGCTTCTCATTAAAATAAAAGCAAGGTACTGCGGATGCTGGAAATCTGAAACAAAAACAAGAAATGCTGGATTCACTCAGCAGGTCTGGCAGCATCTGTGGAAAGAGAAGCAGAGTTAACGTTTCGGGTCAGTGACCCTTCTTCACTGACCCGAAACGATAACTCTGCTTCTCTTTCCAAAGATGCTGCCAGACCTGCTGAGTGAATCCAGCATTTCTTGTTTTTGTTCCTGCTTCTCATTGTTGTCTATGACAGTGTTGTTCCTGATTCTCATTGTGGTCTATGACAATATTGTCCCTGATTCTCATTGCTGTATAGCACCATGTTCCTGAATCTCATTGTTGTCTATGACAGTGTTGTCCCTGATTTTCATTGTGGTCTATGACAGTGTTGTCCCGAATTGTCATTTCTGTTCAGCACCGTCTTCCTGATTCTCATTGTGTTCTATGACGTTGTTGTCCCTGATTTTCATTGTGGTCTATGACAGTGTTGTCCCGAATTGTCATTGCTGTACAGCACCGTGTTCCTGATTCTCAATGTGGTCTAAGAAAGTGTTGTTCCTGATTCTCATTGTTGTCTATGACAGTGTTGTCCCTGATTTTCATTGCTGTACAGCACCCTGTTCCTGATTCTCACTGTGTTCTATGACGTTGCTGTCCCTGATTTCCATTGTGGTCAATGACAATGTTGTCCCTGATTGTCGTTGCTGTCTAGCACCGTGTTCCTGAATCTCATTGTGGTCTATGACATTGTTGTTCCTGTCTCTCATTGTTGTCTATGACAATGTTGTCCCTGATTCTCATTGTGGTCTATGACAATGTTGTCCCTGATTGTCGTTGCTGAACAGCACCGTCTTCCTGATTCTCATTGTGGTCTATGACAGTGTTGTCCCTGATGCTCATTGTGGTGGATGACAGTGTTGTCCCTGATTCTAATTGTGATCTATGACAATGTTCTTCCTGATTCTCATTGTGGTCTAAGGCAATGTTGTCCCTGATTCTCATTGTGATCTATGACAATGTTCTTCCTGATTCTCATTGTGGTCTAAGGCAATGTTCTTCCTGATTCTCATTGTGGTCTAAGGCAATGTTGTTCCTGATTCTCATTGTGGTCTATGATAATGTTGTCCCTGATTGTCGTTGCTTTCCAGCACCGTGTTCCTGATTCTCATTGTGGTCTATGACAGTGTTGGTACTGATTTTCATTGTGGTCGATGACAGTGTTGTTCCTGACTCTCATTGTGGTCTATGACAGTGTTATTCCTGACTCTCATTGTTTTCTGTGACAGTGTTGTTCCTGATTCTAATTGTGGTCTATGACAGTGTTGTCCCTGATTCTCATTGTGGTCTATGACAGTGTTGTTCCTGATTCTCTTTGAGTTCTATGACAATCCTGTCCCTGATTCTCATTGTGGTCTATGACAGCATTGTTGCTGATTCTCATTGTGGTAAATAGCAGTGTTGTTCCTGATTCTCATTGTGGTCTATGACAATCCTGTCCCTGATTCTCATTGTGGTCTATGACAGTGATTTTCCTGATTCTCAGTGTTGTCTCTGATAGTGTTGCTCCTGATTCTCATTGTGGTCTATGACAGTGTTGTTCCTGACACTCATTGTGGTGTATTACAGCGTTGTTCCTGATTCTCATTGAGGTCTATGACAACCCTGACCCCGATTCTCATTGTGGTCTATGACAGTATTGTTCCTGATTCTCATTGTGTTCTATGGAAGTGTCGTTCCTGACTCTCATTATGGTCTATGAAAATGTTGTCCCTGATTGTCATTGCTGTCGAGCACTGTGTTCCTGATTCTCATTGTGGTCTATGACAGTGTTGATCTTGATTCACATTGTGGTCTATGACAATGTTGTCCCTGATTGTCATTGCTGGACAGCACCGTTTTCCTGATTCTCATTGTGGTCTGTGACAGTAGTTCCTGATTCTCATTGTGGTCTATGACAGTGTTGTTCCTAATTCTCATTGTGGTCTATGACAGTGTTGTTCCTGATTCTCATTGTGGTCTGTGACAGTGTTGTTCCTGATTCTCATTGTCTTCTATGACAATCCTGTCCCTGATTCTCAGTGTTGTCTCTGATCGTGTTGCTCCTGATTCTCATTGTGGTCTAAGACAATGTTGTCCCTGACTTTCATTGTGGTCTATGACAGTGTTGTTCCTGATTCTCATTGTGGTCTATGACAATGTTGTCCCTGACTCTCATTGTGGTCTATGACAGTGTTGTTCCTGATTCTCATTGTGGTCCTTGACAATGTTGTCCATGATTCTCATTGTGGGCTATGACAGTGTTATTCCTGACTCTCATTGTGGTCTATAACAGTGTTGTTCCTGATTCTCATTGTGGTCTATGACACTGCTGTTCCTGATTCTCATTGTGGTCTATGACAGTGTTGTTCCTGATTCTCATTGTGGTCTATGACAGTGTTGTTGCTGATTCTCATTGTGCTCTATGACAATGTTGTCCCTGATTGTCGTTGCTGTACAGCACCGTGTTCCTGATTCTCATTGTGGTCTATGACAGTGTTGTTCTTGATTCTCATTGCGATCGATGACAGTGTTGTTCCTGATTCTCATTGTGGTCTACGACACTGATGTTCCTAATTCTCATTGTGGTCTATGACAGTGTTGTCCCTGATGCTCATTGTGGTCTCTGACAATGTTGTTCCTAATTCTCATTGTGGTCTATGACAGTGTTGTCCCTGATGCTCATTGTGGTCTCTGACAATGTTGTTCCTGACTCTCATTGTGGTCTATGACAGTGTTGTTCCTGATTCTTATTGTGGTCTATGACAGTGTTGTTCCTGATTCTCATTGTGCTCTATGACAATGTTGTCCCTGATTGTCGTTGCTGTTCAGCACCGTGTTCCTGATTCTCATTGTCTTCTATGACAATCCTGTCGCTGATTCTCAGTGTTGTCTCTGACAGTGTTGCTCCTGATTCTCATTGTGGTCTATGACAGTGTTGTTCCTGACACTCATTGTGGTGTATTACAGCGTTGTTCCTGATTCTCATTGAGGTCTATGACAACCCTGACCCCGATTCTCATTGTGGTCTATGACAGTGATGTTCCTGGTTCTCATTATGGTCCATGACAGTTTTGTCCCTGATTCTCACTGTGGTCTATGATAATGTTGTTCCTGATTCAAATTGAGGTGTATGATTGTCCTGTCCCTGATTCTCATTGTGATCGATGACGGTGTTGTTCCTGATTCTCATTGTGGTCTATGACAGTATTGTTCCTGATTCTCATTGTGTTCTATGGAAGTGTCATTCCTGACTCTCATTATGGTCTATGAAAATGTTGTCCCTGATTGTCATTGCTGTCGAGCACTGTGTTCCTGATTCTCATTGTGGTCTATGACAGTGTTGTTCCTGATTCTCATTGTGATCAATGACAATCCTGTCCCTGATTCTCATTGTGATCTATGACAATCCTGTCCCTGATTCTCATTGTGATCTATGACAGTGTTGTCCCTAATTTTCATTGCTGTCCACCACCCTGTTCCTGATTCTCATTTTGGTCTTTGACAATGTTGTCCCTGATTGTCATTGCTGTACAGCACCGTGTTCCTGATTTTCATTGTGGTCAATGACAGTCTTGTCCCTTATTCTCATTGTGGTCTCTGACAGTGTTGTTCCTGATTCTCATTGTGGTCTCAGGCAATGTTGTTCCTGATTCTAATTGTGGTCTATGACAGCGTTCTTCCTGATTCTCATTGTGGTCTATGACAATGTTGTCCCCGATTGTCATTGCTGTACTGCACCGTGTTCCTGATTCTCATTGTGGTCTGTGACAGTTGTTCCTGATTCTCATTGTGGTCCATGACAATGTTGTCCATGATTCTCATTGTTGTCTATGACAGTGTTATTCCTGACTCTCATTGTGGTCTATGACAGTGCTTTTCCTGATTCTCATTGTGGTCCATGACAATGTTGTCCATGATTCTCATTGTGGTCCATGACAATGTTGTCCCCGATTGTCATTGCTTTGCAGCACTGTGTTCCTGATTCTCATTGTGGTTTATGGCAATGTTGTCCCTGATTCTCATTGTGTTCGATGACACTGTTGTACCTGATTCTCATTGCGGTCTCTGACAGTGTTGTTCCTGACTCTCATTGTGGTCGATGACAGTGTTGTTCCTGATTCTAATTGTGGTCTTTGACAGTGTTGTTCCTAATTCTCATTGTGGTCTATGACAGCGTTGTTCCTGATTCTCATTGTGGTCCATGACAATGTTGTCCCCGATTGTCATTGCTATACTGCACCGTGTTCCTGATTCTCATTGTGATCTATGACAGTGTTGGTACTGATTTTCATTGTGGTCTATGACAGTGTTATTCCTGACTCTCATTGTGGTCTATGAAAGTTTTGTTCCTGATTGTCATTGTGGTCTATGTCAATGTTGTTCCTGACTCTCATTGTGGTCAATGACAGTTTAGTCCCTGATTCTCATTGTGGTCCATGACAATGTTGTCCATGATTCTCATTGTGGTCAATGACAGTGTTATCCTGACTCTCATTGTGGTCGATGACAGCGTTGTCTGTGATTTTCTTTGTGGTCTATGACACTGTTGAACCTGATTGTCATTGCTGTGCAGCACCATGTTCCTGTTTCTCATTGTTGTCTATGTCAGTGTTGTCCCTGATTTTCCTTGTGGTCGATGACACTGTTGACCCTGATTGTCATTGCTTTACATCACCATGTTCCTGATTCTCATTGTGGTCTATGACAGTGTTGTCGCTGACTCTCATTGTTGTCAATGACAATGTTGCCCCTGATTGTCGTTGCTGTACAGCACCGTGTTCCTGATTCTCAATGTGGTCTATGACGTTGTTGTCCCTTATTCTCAATGTGGTCAATGACAATGTTGTCCCTGATTGTCGTTGCTGTCCAGCACCGTGTTCCTGATTCTCTTTGTGGTCTCTGACATTGTTGTTCCTAATTCTCATTGTGGTCTACGACAGTGTTGTCCCTGATTCTCTTTGCGGTCTGTGACAGTGTTGTTCCTGACTCTCATTGTGGTGTATTACAAGTTGTTCCTGATTATCTTTGAGATCTAGGAGAATCCTGTCCCTGAATCTCATTGTGGTCTATGACAGTGAAGGTCCTGATTCTCATTATGGTCCATGACAATATTGTCCCTGATTGTCATTGCTGTACAGCACCGTGTTCCTGATTCTCAATGTGGTCTATGACAATGTTGTTCCTGATTCTCATTGTGGTCTATGACAATACTGTCCCTGATTGTCATTGCTGTACAGCACCGTGTTCCTGATTCTCAATGTGGTCTATGACAATGTTGTTCCTGACTCTCATTGTGGTCAATGACAATGTTGTCCCTGATTCACATTGCTGTTTCGCACCGTGTTCCTGAATCTCATTGTGGTCTTTGGCTGTGTTGTTCCTGATTCTCATTGTCGTCGATGACACTGTTGTTCCTGATTCTCATTGTGGTCGATGACAGTGTTGTTCCTGACTCTCATTGTGGTCTATGACAGTGTTATTCCTGACTCTCATTGTGGTCTCTGACAGTGTTGTTCCTGATTCTCATTGTGGTCTATGACAGTGTTCTTCGTGATTCTCATTGTGGTCTATGACAATGTTGTCCCCGATTGTCATTGCTGTACTGCACCGTGTTCCTGATTCTCATTGTGGTCTGTGACAGTTGTTCCTGATTCTCATTGTGCTCTATGACAATGTTGTCTATGATTGTCGTTGCTGTACATCACCGTGTTCCTGATTCTCATTGTGGTCTATGACAATGTTGTCCCTGACTCTCATTGTGGTCTATGACAGTTTTGTCCCTGATTCTCATTGTGGTCCATGACAATGTTGTCCATGATTCTCATTGTTGTCTATAACAGAGTTATTCCTGACTCTCATTGTGGTCTATGACAGTTTTGTCCCTGATTCTCATTGTGGTCCATGACAATGTTGTCCATGATTCTCATTGTTGTCTATGACAGTGTTATTCCTGACTCTCATTGTGGTCTATGACAGTGTTTTTCCTGATTCTCATTGAGGTCCATGACAATGTTGTCCATGATTCTCATTGTGGTCTATGACAATGTTGTCACTGATTGTCATTGCTTTGCAGCACTGTGTTCCTGATTCTCATTGTGGTCGATGACAATGTTGTCACTGATTGTCATTGCTTTGCAGCACTGTGTTCCTGATTCTCATTGTGGTCTATGACAATGTTGTCACTGATTGCCATTGCTTTGCAGCACTGTGTTCCTGATTCTCATTGTGGTCTATGACAATGTTGTCCCTGACTCTCATTGTGGTCTATGACAGTTTTGTTCCTGATTCTCATTGTGGTCCATTACAGTGTTGTTCCTGATTCTCATTGAGGTCGATGACAGTGTTGTTCCTGATTCTCTTGTGGTCTATGACAATGTTGTCCCCGATTGTCATTGCTGTACTGCACCGTGTTCCTGATTCTCATTGTGGTCTATGACAATGTTGTCTATGATTGTAGTTGCTGTACATCACTGTGTTCCTTATTCTCATTGTGGTCTATGACAGTGTTGGTACTGATTTTCATTGTGGTCTATGACAGTGTTATTCCTGCCTCTCATTGTGGTCAATGACAGTTTAGTCCCTGATTCTCATTGTGGTCCGTGACAATGTTGTCCATGATTCTCATTGTGGTCAATGACAGTGTTATTCCTGACTCTCATTGTGGTCGATGACAGTGTTGACCATGATTTTCATTGTGGTCTATGACATTGTTGACCCTGATTGTCATTGCTGTACAGCACCATGTTCCTGATTCTCATTGTTGTCTCTGACAGTGTTGTCCCTGATTTTCCTTGTGGTCGATGACACTGTTGACCCTGATTGTCATTGCTGTCCAGCACCATGTTCCTGATTCTCATTGTGGTCTATGACAGTGTTGTCGCTGACTCTCATTGTCGTCAATGACAATGTTGCCTCTGATTGTCGTTGCTGCACAGCACCGTCTTCCTGATTCTCATTGTGGTCAATGACAATGTTGTCCCTGATTGTCGATGCTGTACAGCACCGTGTTCCTGATTTTCATTGTGGTCTGTGACAGTTGTTCCTGATTCTCATTGTGGTCTATGACAATGTTGTCTATGATTGTCGTTGCTGTACATCACCGTGTTCCTGATTCTCATTGTGGTCCATGACAGTGTTGGTACTGATTTTCATTGTGGTCTATGACAATGTTGTCCCTGACTCTCATTGTGGTCTATGACAGTTTTGTCCCTGATTCTCATTGTGGTCCATGACAATGTTGTCCATGATTCTCATTGTTGTCTATAACAGTGTTATTCCTGACTCTCATTGTGGTCTATGACAGTGCTTTTCCTGATTCTCATTGTGGTCCATGACAAAGTTGTCCATGATTCTCATTGTGGTCTGTGACAGTATTGTTCCTGATTCTACTTGTGGTCTATGACAGTGTTGTTCCTGATTCTCATTGTGGTCTATGACAATGTTGTCACTGATTGTCATTGCTTTGCAGCACTGTGTTCCTGATTCTCATTGTGGTCGATGACAATGTTGTCACTGATTGTCATTGCTTTGCAGCACTGTGTTCCTGATTCTCATTGTGGTTTATGGCAATGTTGTCCTTGATTCTCATTGCTGTATAGCACCGTGTTCCTGAATCTCATTCTGGTCTATGGCAGTGTTGTTCCTGATTCTCATTGTGTTCTATGACACTGTTGTTCCTGATTCTCATTGTGGTCTATGACAGTGTTGTTCCTGACTCTCATTGTGGTCTCTGACAGTGTTGTTCCTGATTCTCATTGTGGTCCATGACAGTGTTGTTCCTGATTCTCATTGTGGTCAATGACAGTGTTGTTCCTGATTCTCATTGTGGTCCATGACAATGTTGTCCCCGATTGTCATTGCTGTACTGCACCATGTTCCTGATTCTCATTGTGGTCTGTGACAGTTGTTCCTGATTCTCATTGTGGTCTATGACAATGTTGTCTATGATTGTTGTTGCTGTGCATCACCGTGTTCCTTATTCTCATTGTGGTCTATGACAGTGTTGGTACTGATTTTCATTGTGGTCTATGACCGTGTTATTCCTGCCTCTCATTGTGGTCTATGAAAGTTTTGTTCCTGATTGTAATTGTGGTCTATGTCAATGTTGTCCCTGACTCTCATTGTGGTCAATGACAGTTTAGTCCCTGATTCTCATTGTGGTCCATGACAATGTTGTCCATGATTCTCATTGTGGTCAATGACAGTGTTATTCCTGACTCTCATTGTGGTCGATGACAGTGTTGTCCATGATTTTCATTGTGGTCTATGACACTGTTGACCCTGATTGTCATTGCTGTACAGCACCATGTTCCTGATTCTCATTGTTGTCTATGACAGTGTTGTCCCTGATTTTCCTTGTGGTCGATGACACTGTTGACCCTGATTGTCATTGCTGCACAGCACCATGTTCCTGATTCTCATTGTGGTCGATGACAGTGTTGTCGCTGACTCTCATTGTTGTCAATGACAATGTTGCCCCTGATTGTCGTTGCTGCACAGCACCGTCTTCCTGATTCTCATTGTGGTCAATGACAATGTTGTCCCTGATTGTCGTTGCTGTACAGCACCGTGTTCCTGATTCTCAATGTGGTCTATGACGTTGTTGTCCCTTATTCTCATTGTGGTCAATGACAATGTTGTCCCTGATTGTCGTTGCTGTACAGCACCGTGTTCCTGATTCTCAATGTGGTCTATGACGTTGTTGTCCCTTATTCTCATTGTGGTCAATGACAATGTTGTCCCTGATTGTCGTTGCTGTCCAGCACCGTGTTCCTGATTCTCAATGTGGTCTATGACGTTGTTGTCCCTTATTCTCATTGTGGTCAATGACAATGTTGTCCCTGATTGTCGTTGCTGTCCAGCACCGTGTTCCTGATTCTCATTGTGGTCTATGACATTGTTGTTCCTAATTCTCATTGTGGTCTACGACAGTGTTGTCCCTGATTCTCTTTGCGGTCTGTGACAGTGTTGTTCCTGACTCTCATTGTGGTGTATTACAAGTTGTTCCTGATTATATTTGAGATCTAGGAGAATCCTGTCCCTGATTCTCATTGTGGTCGATGACAATGTTGTTCCTGATTCTCATTGTGGTCTATGACAGTGTTGTCACTGATTCTCACTGTGGTCTATGACAATGTTGTTCCTGATTCTCATTGTGGTCGATGACAGTGTTGTACCTGATTCTCATTGTAGTCTTTGACAGTGTTGTTCCTGATTCTCATTGTGGTCTATGACAGTGTTGTTCCTGATTCTCATTGTGGTCTATGACAATGTTGTCACTGATTGACATTGCTTTGCAGCACTGTGTTCCTGATTCTCATTGTAGTCGAAGACAATGTTGTTCCTGCTTCTCATTAAAATAAAAGCAAAATACTGCGGATGCTGGAAATCTGAAACAAAAACTATAAATGCTGGATTCACTCAGCAGGTCTGGCAGCATCTGTGGAAAGAGAAGCAGAGTTAACATTTCGGGACAGTGAAGAAGGGTCACTGACCCGAAACGTTAACTCTGCTTCTCTTTCCACAGATGCTGCCAGACCTGCTGAGTGAATCCAGCATTTCTTGTTTTTGTTCCTGCTTCTCATTGTTGTCTATGACAGTGTTGTTCCTGATTCTTATTGTGGTCTATGACAGTGTTGTCCCTGATTTTCATTGTGGTCTATGACAGTGTTGTCCCGAATTGTCATTGCTGTTCAGCACCGTCTTCCTGATTCTCATTGTGGTCTATGACACTGTTGACCCTGATTGTAATTGCTGTCCAGCACCATGTTCCTGATTCTCATTGTGGTCTATGACAGTGTTGTTCCTGACTCTCATTGTGGTCAATGACAATGTTGTCCCTGATTGTCGTTGCTGTACAGCACCGTGTTCCTGATTCTCAATGTGGTCTAAGAAAGTGTTGTTCCTGATTCTCATTGTGGTCTATGACAGTGTTGTTCCTGATTCTCATTGTGGTGTATGACAGTGTTGTTCCTGATTCTCATTGTGATCGAAGACAGTGTTGTCCCTAATTTTCATTGCTGTGCAGCACTCTGTTCCTGATTCTCATTGTGGTCTTTGACAATGTTGTCCCTGATTGTCATTGCTGTACGGCACCCTGTTCTTGAATCTCATTGTGGTCTATGACAATGTTGTCCCTGATTCTCATTGTGGTCTATGACAATGTTGTCCCTGATTGTCGTTGCTGTGCAGCACCGTGTTCCTGATTCTCATTGTGGTCAACGACAGTCCTGTCCCTTATTCTCGTTGTGGTCAACGACAGTCCTGTCCCTTATTCTCATTGTGGTCTATGACAGTGTTGTTCCTGATTCTCATTGTGGTCTATGACAGTGTTCTTCCTGATTCTCATTGTGGTCTATGACAGTGTTGATCTTGATTCACATTGTGGTCTATGACAATGTTGTCCCTGATTGTCATTGCTGTACAGCACCGTTTTCCTGATTCTCATTGTGGTCTGTGACAGTAGTTCCTGATTCTCATTGTGGTCTATGATAATATTGTCCCTGATTGTCGTTGCTGTACAGCACCGTGTTCCTGATTCTCATTGTGGTCTATGACAGTGTTGTTCTTGATTCTCATTGCGATCTATGACAATGTTGTTCCTGACTCTCATTGTGGTCTATGACAGTGTTGTTCCTGATTCTTATTGTGGTCAATGACAGTGTTGTTCCTGATTCTCATTGTGCTCTATGACAATGTTGTCCCTGATTGTCGTTGCTGTTCAGCACCGTGTTCCTGATTCTCATTGTGGTCTATGACAGTGTTGTTCCTGATTCTCATTGTGGTCAATGACAATGTTGTCCCTGATTGTCGTTGCTGTACAGCACCGTGTTCCTGATTCTCAATGTGGTCTATGACGTTGTTGTCCCTGATTCTCATTGTGGTCAATGACAATGTTGTCCCTGATTGTTATTGTGGTCTATGACAATGCTGTCCCTGATTCTCATTGTGTTCGATGACACTGTTGTTCCTGATTCTCATTGTGGTCTATGACAATGTTGTTCCTGATTCTCATTGTGGTCTATGACAGTGTTGTCCCTGATTGTTATTGTGGTCTATGACAATGCTGTCCCTGATTCTCATTGTGGTCTCTGACAATCTTGTCCCTGATTGTCATTGCTGTACGGCACCCTGTTCCTGATTCTCATTGTGGTCTATGAATGTGTTGTTCCTGATTCTCATTGTGGTCTATGATAGTGTTGTCCCTAATTGTCATTGCTGTCCAGCACCATGTTCCTGATTCTCATTGTGGTCTATGACAGTGTTGTTCCTGACTCTCATTGTGGTCAATGACAATGTTGTCCCTGATTGTCGTTGCTGTACATCACCGTGTTCCTGATTCTCAATGTGGTCTAAGAAAGAGTTGTTCCTGATTCTCATTGTGGTCTATGACAGTGTTGTTCCTGATTCTCATTGTGGTGTATGACAGTGTTGTTCCTGATTCTCATTGTGATCTATGACAGTGTTGTCCCTAATTTTCATTGCTGTACAGCACCCTGTTCCTGATTCTCATTTTGGTCTTTGACAATGTTGTCCCTGATTGTCATTGCTGTACGGCACCCTGTTCTTGAATCTCATTGTGGTCCATGACAATGTTGTCCCTGATTCTCATTGTGGTCTATGACAATGTTGTCCCTGATTGTCGTTGCTGTGCAGCACCGTGTTCCTGATTCTCATTGTGGTCAACGACAGTCCTGTCCCTTATTCTCATTGTGGTCAACGACAGTCCTGTCCCTTATTATCATTGTGGTCTATGACAGTGTTGTTCCTGATTCTCATTGTGGTCTAAGGCAATGTTGTCCCTGATTCGAATTGTGGTCTATGACAGTGTTCTTCCTGATTCTCATTGTGGTCAATGACAGTGTTGATCTTGATTCTCATTGTGGTCTATGACAATGTTGTCCCTGATTGTCATTGCTGTACAGCACCGTTTTCCTGATTCTCATTGTGGTCTGTGACAGTGTTGTTCCTGATTCTCATTGTGGTCTATGATAATATTGTCCCTGATTGTCGTTGATGTACAGCACCGTGTTCCTGATTCTCATTGCGATCTATGACAATGTTGTTCCTGACTCTCATTGTGGTCTATGACAGTGTTGTTCCTGATTCTTATTGTGGTCAATGACAGTGTTGTTCCTGATTCTCATTGTGCTCTATGACAATGTTGTCCCTGATTGTCGTTGCTGTTCAGCACCGTGTTCCTGATTCTCATTGTGGTCTATGACAGTGTTGTTCCTGATTCTCATTGTGGTCAATGACAATGTTGTCCCTGATTGTCGTTGCTGTACAGCACCGTGTTCCTGATTCTCAATGTGGTCTATGACGTTGTTGTCCCTGATTCTCATTGTGGTCAATGACAATGTTGTCCCTGATTGTTATTGTGGTCTATGACAATGCTGTCCCTGATTCTCATTGTGTTCGATGACACTGTTGTTCCTGATTCTCATTGTGGTCTATGACAGTGTTGTTCCTGATTCTCATTGTGGTCTATGACAGTGTTGTCCCTGATTGTTATTGTGGTCTATGACAATGCTGTCCCTGATTCTCATTGTGGTCTCTGACAATCTTGTCCCTGATTGTCATTGCTGTACGGCACCCTGTTCCTGATTCTCATTGTGGTCTATGAATGTGTTGTTCCTGATTCTCATTGTGGTCTATGACAGTGTTGTCCCTAATTGTCATTGCTGTCCAGCACCATGTTCCTGATTCTCATTGTGGTCTATGACAGTGTTGTTCCTGACTCTCATTGTGGTCAATGACAATGTTGTCCCTGATTGTCGTTGCTGTACATCACCGTGTTCCTGATTCTCAATGTGGTCTAAGAAAGAGTTGTTCCTGATTCTCATTGTGGTCTATGACAGTGTTGTTCCTGATTCTCATTGTGGTGTATGACAGTGTTGTTCCTGATTCTCATTGTGATCTATGACAGTGTTGTCCCTAATTTTCATTGCTGTACAGCACCCTGTTCCTGATTCTCATTTTGGTCTTTGACAATGTTGTCCCTGATTGTCATTGCTGTACGGCACCCTGTTCTTGAATCTCATTGTGGTCCATGACAATGTTGTCCCTGATTCTCATTGTGGTCTATGACAATGTTGTCCCTGATTGTCGTTGCTGTGCAGCACCGTGTTCCTGATTCTCATTGTGGTCAACGACAGTCCTGTCCCTTATTCTCATTGTGGTCAACGACAGTCCTGTCCCTTATTATCATTGTGGTCTATGACAGTGTTGTTCCTGATTCTCATTGTGGTCTAAGGCAATGTTGTCCCTGATTCGAATTGTGGTCTATGACAGTGTTCTTCCTGATTCTCATTGTGGTCAATGACAGTGTTGATCTTGATTCTCATTGTGGTCTATGACAATGTTGTCCCTGATTGTCATTGCTGTACAGCACCGTTTTCCTGATTCTCATTGTGGTCTGTGACAGTGTTGTTCCTGATTCTCATTGTGGTCTATGATAATATTGTCCCTGATTGTCGTTGATGTACAGCACCGTGTTCCTGATTCTCATTGTGGTCTATGACAGTGTTGGTACTGATTTTCATTGTGGTCTATGACAGTGTTATTCCTGACTTTCATTGTGGTCTATGACAGTGTTGTTCCTGATTCTCATTGTGGTCTCTGACAGTTTTGTCCCTGATTCTCATTGTGGTCTCTGACAGTTTTGTCCCTGATTCTCATTGTGGTCTGTGACAGTGTTGTTGCTGATTCTCATTGTGGTCCTTGACAATGTTGTCCATGATTCTCATTGTGGTGTATGACAATGTTATTCCTGATTCTCATTGTGGTCGATGACACTGCTGTTCCTATTTCTCATTGTGGTCTATGACAGTGTTGTTCCTGATTCTCATTGTGCTCTATGACAATGTTGTCCCTAATTGTCGTTGCTGTACAGCACCGTGTTCCTGATTCTCATTGTGGTCTATGACAGTGTTGTTCTTGATTCTCATTGCGATCTATGACAGTGTTGTTCCTGATTCTCATTGTGGTCTACGACATTGATGTTCCTAATTCTCATTGTGGTCTATGACAGTGTTGTCCCTGATGCTCATTGCGATCTATGACAATGTTGTTCCTGATTCTTATTGTGGTCTATGACAGTGTTGTTCCTGATTCTCATTGTGGTCTATGACAATGCTGTCCCTGATTCTCATTGTGTTCTATGACACTGTTGTTCCTGATTCTCATTGTGGTCAATGACAATGTTGTCCCTGATTGTCGTTGCTGTATAGCACCGCGTTCCTGAATCTCATTGTGGTCCATGGCAGTGTTGTTCCTGATTCTCATTGTGTTCTATGACACTGTTGTTCCTGATTCTCATTGTGGTCTATGACAGTGTTGTCCCTGATTCTCATTGTGTTCTATGACACTGTTGTTCCTGATTCTCATTGTGGTCTATGACAGTGTTGTTCCTGATTCTCATTGTGGTCTATGACAATGTTGTCCCTGATTCTCATTGTGGTCTATGACAATCTTGTCCCTGATTGTCATTGCTGTACGGCACCCTGTTCCTGATTCTCATTGTGGTCTATGAATGTCTTGTTCCTGATTCTCATTGTGGTCGATGACAGTGTTATTCCTGCCTCTCATTGTGGTCTATGAACGTTTTGTTCCTGATTGTCATTGTGGTCTCTGTCAATGTTGTCCCTGACTCTCATTGTGGTCAATGACAGTTTAGTCCCTGATTCTCATTGTGGTCCATGACAATGTTGTCCATGATTCTCATTGTGGTCAATGTCAGTGTTATTCCTGACTCTCATTGTGGTCGATGACAGTGTTGTCCGTGATTTTCATTGTGGTCTATGACACTGTTGACCCTGATTGTCATTGCTGTACAGCACCATGTTCCTGATTCTCATTGTTGTCTTTGACAGTGTTGTCCCTGATTTTCCTTGTGGTCGATGACACTGTTGACCCTGATTGTCATTGCTGTACAGCACCGTGTTCCTGATTCTCATTGTGGTCAACGACAGTCCTGTCCCTTATTCTCATTGTGGTCCATGACAGTGTTGTTCCTGATTCTCATTGTGGTCTAAGGCAATGTTGTCCCTGATTCGAATTGTGGTCTATGACAGTGTTCTTCCTGATTCTCATTGTGGTCTATGACAGTGTTGATCTTGATTCTCATTGTGGTCTATGACAATGTTGTCCCTGATTGTCATTGCTGTATAGCACCGTTTTCCTGATTCTCATTGTGGTCTGTGACAGTAGTTCCTGATTCTCATTGTGGTCTATGATAATATTGTCCCTGATTGTCGTTGATGTACAGCACCGTGTTCCTGATTCTCATTGTGGTCTATGACAGTTTTGTCCCTGATTCTCATTGTGGTCTCTGACAGTTTTGTCCCTGATTCTCATTGTGGTCTATGACAGTGTTGTTCCTGATTCTCATTGTGGTCCTTGACAATGTTGTCCATGATTCTCATTGTGGTGTATGACAGTGTTATTCCTGATTCTCATTGTGGTCTATGACACTGCTGTTCCTGATTCTCATTGTGGTCGATGACAGTGTTGTTCCTGACTCTCATTGTGGTCTCTGACAGTGTTGGTCCTGATTCTAATTGTGGTCTGTGACAGTAGTTCCTGATTCTCATTGTGGTTTATGATAATGTTGTCCCTGATTGTCATTGCTGTACAGCACCGTGTTCCTGATTCTCATTGTGGTCTATGACAGTGTTGTGCCTGATTCTCATTGTGGTCAATGACAATGTTGTCCCTGATTGTTATTGTGGTCTATGACAATGCTGTCCCTGATTCTCATTATGTTCTATGACACTCTTGTTCCTGATTCTCATTGTGCTCAATGACAATGTTGTCCCTGATTGTCGTTGCTGTATAGCACCGCGTTCCTGAATCTCATTGTGGTCTATGGCAGTGTTGTTCCTGATTCTCATTGTGTTCTATGACACTGTTGTTCCTGATTCTCATTGTGGTCTATGACAGTGTTGTTCCTGATTCTCATTGTGGTCTATGACAGTGTTGTCCCTGATTGTTATTGTGGTCTATGACAATGCTGTCCCTGATTCTCATTGTGGTCTATGACAATCTTGTCTCTGTCATTGCTGTACGGCACCCTGTTCCTGATTCTCATTGTGGTCTATGAATGTGTTGTTCCTGATTCTCATTGTGGTCTATGACAGTGTTGTCCCTAATTGTCATTGCTGTCCAGCACCATGTTCCTGATTCTCATTGTGGTCAATGACCGTGTTGTTCCTGACTCTCATTGTGGTCAATGACAATGTTGTTCCTGATTGTCATTGCTGTCCATCACCGTGTTCCTGATTCTCATTGTGGTCTATGACAGTGTTGTCCCTGATTGTCATTGCTGTACGGCACCCTGTTCCTGATTCTCATTGTGGTCTATGAATGTGTTGTTCCTGATTCTCATTGTGGTCTATGAATGTGTTGTTCCTGATTCTCATTGTGGTCTATGACAGTGTTGTTCCTGATTCTGATTGTGGTCTATGACAGTGTTGTCCCTGATTGTCATTGCTGTCCAGCATCATGTTCCTGATTCTCATTGTGGTCTATGAATGTGTTGTTCCTGATTCTCATTGTGGTCTATGACAGTGTTGTTCCTAATTCTGATTGTGTTCTATGACAGTGTTATTCCTGACTCTCATTGTGGTCTATGACAGTGTTGTTCCTGATTCTCATCGTGGTCTATGACACTGCTGTTCCTGATTCTCATTGTGGTCGATGACAGTGTTGTTCCTGATTCTCATTGTGGTCAATGACAATGTTGTCCTTGATTGTCGTTGCTGTACACCACCGTGTTCCTGTTTCTCAATGTGGTCTATGACGTTGTTGTCCCTGATTCTCATTGTGGTCAATGACAATGTTGTCCCTGATTGTCGTTGCTGTATAGCACCGTGTTCCTGAATCTCATTGTGGTCTATGACAGTGTTGTCCCTGATTTTCATTGTGGTCTATGACAGTGTTGTCCCTGATTGTCGTTACTGTTCAGCACCATGTTCCTGATTCTCATTGTGGTCTAAGAAAGTGTTGTTTCTGATTCTCATTGTGGTCAATGACAGTGTTGTCCCTGATTGTCATTGCATTACAGCACCGTGTTCCTGACTCTCATTGTGGTCTATGACAGTGTTGTTCCTGATTCTCATTGTGGTGTATGACAGTGTTGTTCCTGATTCTCATTGTGATCTATGACAGTGTTGTCCCTAATTTTCATTGCTGTGCAGCACCCTGTTCCTGATTCTCATTTTGGTCTTTGACAATGTTGTCCCTGATTCTCATTGTGGTCTATGACAATGTTGTCCCTGATTGTCGTAGCTGTACAGCACCGTGTTCCTGATTCTCATTGTGGTCAACGACAGTCCTGTCCCTTATTCTCATTGTGGTCTATGACACTGTTGTTCCTGATTCTCATCGTGGTCTATGACACTGCTGTTCCTGATTCTCATTGTGGTCGATGACAGTGTTGTTCCTGATTCTCATTGTGGTCAATGACAATGTTGTCCTTGATTGTCGTTGCTGTACACCACCGGGTTCCTGTTTCTCAATGTGGTCTATGACGTTGTTGTCCCTGATTCTCATTGTGGTCAATGACAATGTTGTCCCTGATTGTCGTTGCTGTATAGCACCGTGTTCCTGAATCTCATTGTGGTCTATGGCAGTGTTGTTCCTGATTCTCATTGTGTTCTATGACACTGTTGTTCCTGATTCTCATTGTGGTCTATGACAGTGTTGTTCCTGACTCTCATTGTCCTCTATGACAGTGTTGTCCCTGATGCTCATTCCGATCTATGACAATGTTGTTCCTGACTCTCATTGAGGTCTCTGACAGTGTTGTTCCTGATTCTTATTGTGGTCTATGACAGTGTTGTTCCTGATTCTCATTGTGGTCAATGACAATGTTGTCCCTGATTGTCGTTGCTGTATAGCACCGCGTTCCTGAATCTCATTGTGGTCCATGGCAGTGTTGTTCCTGATTCTCATTGTGTTCTATGACACTGTTGTTCCTGATTCTCATTGTGGTCTATGACAGTGTTGTCCCTGATTCTCATTGTGTTCTATGACACTGTTGTTCCTGATTCTCATTGTGGTCTATGACAGTGTTGTTCCTGATTCTCATTGTGGTCTATGACAATGTTGTCCCTGATTCTCATTGTGGTCTATGACAATCTTGTCCCTGATTGTCATTGCTGTACGGCACCCTGTTCCTGATTCTCATTGTGGTCTATGAATGTCTTGTTCCTGCCTCTCATTGTGGTCTATGAACGTTTTGTTCCTGATTGTCATTGTGGTCTCTGTCAATGTTGTCCCTGACTCTCATTGTGGTCAATGACAGTTTAGTCCCTGATTCTCATTGTGGTCCATGACAATGTTGTCCATGATTCTCATTGTGGTCAATGACAGTGTTATTCCTGACTCTCATTGTGGTCGATGACAGTGTTGTCCGTGATTTTCATTGTGGTCTATGACACTGTTGACCCTGATTGTCATTGCTGTACAGCACCATGTTCCTGATTCTCATTGTTGTCTTTGACAGTGTTGTCCCTGATTTTCCTTGTGGTCGATGACACTGTTGACCCTGATTGTCATTGCTGTACAGCACCGTGTTCCTGATTCTCATTGTGGTCAACGACAGTCCTGTCCCTTATTCTCATTGTGGTCCATGACAGTGTTGTTCCTGATTCTCATTGTGGTCTAAGGCAATGTTGTCCCTGATTCGAATTGTGGTCTATGACAGTGTTCTTCCTGATTCTCATTGTGGTCTATGACAGTGTTGATCTTGATTCTCATTGTGGTCTATGACAATGTTGTCCCTGATTGTCATTGCTGTATAGCACCGTTTTCCTGATTCTCATTGTGGTCTGTGACAGTAGTTCCTGATTCTCATTGTGGTCTATGATAATATTGTCCCTGATTGTCGTTGATGTACAGCACCGTGTTCCTGATTCTCATTGTGGTCTATGACAGTGTTGGTACTGATTTTCATTGTGGTCTATGACAGTGTTATTCCTGACTTTCATTGTGGTCCATGACAGTGTTGTTCCTGATTCTCATTGTGGTCTCTGACAGTTTTGTCCCTGATTCTCATTGTGGTCTCTGACAGTTTTGTCCCTGATTCTCATTGTGGTCTATGACAGTGTTGTTCCTGATTCTCATTGTGGTCCTTGACAATGTTGTCCATGATTCTCATTGTGGTGTATGACAGTGTTATTCCTGATTCTCATTGTGGTCTATGACACTGCTGTTCCTGATTCTCATTGTGGTCGATGACAGTGTTGTTCCTGACTCTCATTGTGGTCTCTGACAGTGTTGGTCCTGATTCTAATTGTGGTCTGTGACAGTAGTTCCTGATTCTCATTGTGGTTTATGATAATGTTGTCCCTGATTGTCATTGCTGTACAGCACCGTGTTCCTGATTCTCATTGTGGTCTATGACAGTGTTGTGCCTGATTCTCATTGTGGTCAATGACAATGTTGTCCCTGATTGTTATTGTGGTCTATGACAATGCTGTCCCTGATTCTCATTATGTTCTATGACACTCTTGTTCCTGATTCTCATTGTGCTCAATGACAATGTTGTCCCTGATTGTCGTTGCTGTATAGCACCGCGTTCCTGAATCTCATTGTGGTCTATGGCAGTGTTGTTCCTGATTCTCATTGTGTTCTATGACACTGTTGTTCCTGATTCTCATTGTGGTCTATGACAGTGTTGTTCCTGATTCTCATTGTGGTCTATGACAGTGTTGTCCCTGATTGTTATTGTGGTCTATGACAATGCTGTCCCTGATTCTCATTGTGGTCTATGACAATCTTGTCTCTGTCATTGCTGTACGGCACCCTGTTCCTGATTCTCATTGTGGTCTATGAATGTGTTGTTCCTGATTCTCATTGTGGTCTATGACAGTGTTGTCCCTAATTGTCATTGCTGTCCAGCACCATGTTCCTGATTCTCATTGTGGTCAATGACCGTGTTGTTCCTGACTCTCATTGTGGTCAATGACAATGTTGTCCCTGATTGTCATTGCTGTCCATCACCGTGTTCCTGATTCTCATTGTGGTCTATGACAGTGTTGTCCCTGATTGTCATTGCTGTACGGCACCCTGTTCCTGATTCTCATTGTGGTCTATGAATGTGTTGTTCCTGATTCTCATTGTGGTCTATGAATGTGTTGTTCCTGATTCTCATTGTGGTCTATGACAGTGTTGTTCCTGATTCTGATTGTGGTCTATGACAGTGTTGTCCCTGATTGTCATTGCTGTCCAGCATCATGTTCCTGATTCTCATTGTGGTCTATGAATGTGTTGTTCCTGATTCTCATTGTGGTCTATGACAGTGTTGTTCCTAATTCTGATTGTGTTCTATGACAGTGTTATTCCTGACTCTCATTGTGGTCTATGACAGTGTTGTTCCTGATTCTCATCGTGGTCTATGACACTGCTGTTCCTGATTCTCATTGTGGTCGATGACAGTGTTGTTCCTGATTCTCATTGTGGTCAATGACAATGTTGTCCTTGATTGTCGTTGCTGTACACCACCGTGTTCCTGTTTCTCAATGTGGTCTATGACGTTGTTGTCCCTGATTCTCATTGTGGTCAATGACAATGTTGTCCCTGATTGTCGTTGCTGTATAGCACCGTGTTCCTGAATCTCATTGTGGTCTATGACAGTGTTGTCCCTGATTTTCATTGTGGTCTATGACAGTGTTGTCCCTGATTGTCGTTACTGTTCAGCACCATGTTCCTGATTCTCATTGTGGTCTAAGAAAGTGTTGTTTCTGATTCTCATTGTGGTCAATGACAGTGTTGTCCCTGATTGTCATTGCATTACAGCACCGTGTTCCTGACTCTCATTGTGGTCTATGACAGTGTTGTTCCTGATTCTCATTGTGGTGTATGACAGTGTTGTTCCTGATTCTCATTGTGATCTATGACAGTGTTGTCCCTAATTTTCATTGCTGTGCAGCACCCTGTTCCTGATTCTCATTTTGGTCTTTGACAATGTTGTCCCTGATTCTCATTGTGGTCTATGACAATGTTGTCCCTGATTGTCGTAGCTGTACAGCACCGTGTTCCTGATTCTCATTGTGGTCAACGACAGTCCTGTCCCTTATTCTCATTGTGGTCTATGACACTGTTGTTCCTGATTCTCATCGTGGTCTATGACAGTGTTGTTCCTGATTCTCATTGTGGTCAATGACAATGTTGTCCTTGATTGTCGTTGCTGTACACCACCGGGTTCCTGTTTCTCAATGTGGTCTATGACGTTGTTGTCCCTGATTCTCATTGTGGTCAATGACAATGTTGTCCCTGATTGTCGTTGCTGTATAGCACCGTGTTCCTGAATCTCATTGTGGTCTATGGCAGTGTTGTTCCTGATTCTCATTGTGTTCTATGACACTGTTGTTCCTGATTCTCATTGTGGTCTATGACAGTGTTGTTCCTGACTCTCATTGTGGTCTATGACAGTGTTGTTCCTGATTCTCATTGTGTTCTATGACACTGTTGTTCCTGATTCTCATTGTGGTCAACGACAGTCCTGTCCCTTATTCTCATTGTGGTCTATGACACTGTTGTTCCTGATTCTCATTGTGGTCTAAGGCGATGTTGTCCCTGATTCGAATTGTGGTCCATGACAGTGTTCTTCCTGATTCTCATTGTGGTCTATGACAGTGTTGATCTTGATTCTCATTGTGGTCTATGACAATGTTGTCCCTGATTGTCATTGCTGCACAGCACCGTTTTCCTGATTCTCATTGTGGTCTGTGACAGTAGTTCCTGATTCTCATTGTGGTCTATGATAATGTTGTCCCTGATTGTCGTTGCTGTACAGCACCGTGTTCCTGATTCTCATTGTGGTCTATGACAGTGTTGTTCTTGATTCTCATTGCGATCTATGACAGTGTTGTTCCTGATTCTCATTGTGGTCTATGACAGTGTTGTCCCTAATTTTCATTGCTGTGCAGCACCCTGTTCCTGATTCTCATTTTGGTCTTTGACAATGTTGTCCCTGATTCTCATTGTGGTCTATGACAATGTTGTCCCTGATTGTCGTAGCTGTACAGCACCGTGTTCCTGATTCTCATTGTGGTCAACGACAGTCCTGTCCCTTATTCTCATTGTGGTCTATGACACTGTTGTTCCTGATTCTCATCGTGGTCTATGACAGTGTTGTTCCTGATTCTCATTGTGGTCAATGACAATGTTGTCCTTGATTGTCGTTGCTGTACACCACCGGGTTCCTGTTTCTCAATGTGGTCTATGACGTTGTTGTCCCTGATTCTCATTGTGGTCAATGACAATGTTGTCCCTGATTGTCGTTGCTGTATAGCACCGTGTTCCTGAATCTCATTGTGGTCTATGGCAGTGTTGTTCCTGATTCTCATTGTGTTCTATGACACTGTTGTTCCTGATTCTCATTGTGGTCTATGACAGTGTTGTTCCTGACTCTCATTGTGGTCTATGACAGTGTTGTTCCTGATTCTCATTGTGTTCTATGACACTGTTGTTCCTGATTCTCATTGTGGTCAACGACAGTCCTGTCCCTTATTCTCATTGTGGTCTATGACACTGTTGTTCCTGATTCTCATTGTGGTCTATGACAGTGTTGTCCCTGATTGTCATTGCTGTACGGCACCCTGTTCCTGATTCTCATTGTGGTCTATGAATGTGTTGTTCCTGATTCTCATTGTGGTCTATGACAGTGTTGTTCCTGATTCTGATTGTGGTCTATGACAGTGTTGTTCCTGACTCTCATTGTGGTCTATGACAGTGTTGTCCCTGATTTTCATTGTGGTCTATGACAGTGTTGTCCCTGATTGTCGTTACTGTTCAGCACCATGTTCCTGATTCTCATTGTGGTCTAAGAAAGTGTTGTTTCTGATTCTCATTGTGGTCAATGACAGTGTTGTCCCTGATTGTCATTGCATTACAGCACCGTGTTCCTGACTCTCATTGTGGTCTATGACAGTGTTGTTCCTGATTCTCATTGTGGTGTATGACAGTGTTGTTCCTGATTCTCATTGTGATCTATGACAGTGTTGTCCCTAATTTTCATTGCTGTGCAGCACCCTGTTCCTGATTCTCATTTTGGTCTTTGACAATGTTGTCCCTGATTCTCATTGTGGTCTATGACAATGTTGTCCCTGATTGTCGTAGCTGTACAGCACCGTGTTCCTGATTCTCATTGTGGTCAACGACAGTCCTGTCCCTTATTCTCATTGTGGTCTATGACACTGTTGTTCCTGTTACTCATCGTGGTCTATGACACTGCTGTTACTGATTCTCATTGTGGTCGATGACAGTGTTGTTCCTGATTCTCATTGTGGTCAATGACAATGTTGTCCTTGATTGTCGTTGCTGTACACCACCGGGTTCCTGTTTCTCAATGTGGTCGATGACGTTGTTGTCCCTGATTCTCATTGTGGTCAATGACAATGTTGTCCCTGATTGTCGTTGCTGTATAGCACCGTGTTCCTGAATCTCATTGTGGTCTATGGCAGTGTTGTTCCTGATTCTCATTGTGTTCTATGACACTGTTGTTCCTGATTCTCATTGTGGTCTATGACAGTGTTGTTCCTGACTCTCATTGTGGTCTATGACAGTGTTGTCCCTGATTTTCATTGTGGTCTATGACAGTGTTGTCCCTGATTGTCGTTACTGTTCAGCACCATGTTCCTGATTCTCATTGTGGTCTAAGAAAGTGTTGTTCCTGATTCTCATTGTGGTCTATGACAGTGTTGTCCCTGATTGTCATTGCATTACAGCACCGTGTTCCTGACTCTCATTGTGGTCTATGACAGTGTTGTTCCTGATTCTCATTGTGGTGTATGACAGTGTTGTTCCTGATTCTCATTGTGATCTATGACAGTGTTGTCCCTAATTTTCATTGCTGTGCAGCACCCTGTTCCTCATTCTCATTTTGGTCTTTGACAATGTTGTCCCTGATTCTCATTGTGGTCTATGACAATGTTGTCCCTGATTGTCGTAGCTGTACAGCACCGTGTTCCTGATTCTCATTGTGGTCAACGACAGTCCTGTCCCTTATTCTCATTGTGGTCTATGACACTGTTGTTCCTGATTCTCATTGTGGTCTAAGGCGATGTTGTCCCTGATTCGAATTGTGGTCCATGACAGTGTTCTTCCTGATTCTCATTGTGGTCTATGACAGTGTTGATCTTGATTCTCATTGTGGTCTATGACAATTTTGTCCCTGATTGTCATTGCTGCACAGCACCGTTTTCCTGATTCTCATTGTGGTCTGTGACAGTAGTTCCTGATTCTCATTGTGGTCTATGATAATGTTGTCCCTGATTGTCGTTGCTGTACAGCACCGTGTTCCTGATTCTCATTGTGGTCTATGACAGTGTTGTTCTTGATTCTCATTGCGATCTATGACAGTGTTGTTCCTGATTCTCATTGTGGTCTACGACATTGATGTTCCTAATTCTCATTGTCCTCTATGACAGTGTTGTCCCTGATGCTCATTCCGATCTATGACAATGTTGTTCCTGACTCTCATTGTGGTCTCTGACAGTGTTGTTCCTGATTCTTATTGTGGTCTATGACAGTGTTGTTCCTGATTCTCATTGTGGTCAATGACAATGTTGTCCCTGATTGTCGTTGCTGTACGGCACCCTGTTCCTGATTCTCATTGTGGTCTATGAATGTGTTGTTCCTGATTCTCATTGTGGTCTATGAAAGTGTTGTCCCTGATTGTCATTGCTGTACGGCACCCTGTTCCTGATTCTCATTGTGGTCTATGAATGTGTTGTTCCTGATTCTCATTGTGGTCTATGACAGTGTTGTTCCTGATTCTGATTGTGGTCTATGACAGTGTTGTCCCTGATTGTCGTTGCTGTACATCACCGTGTTCCTGATTCTCATTGTGGTCTATGACAGTGTTGTCCCTGATTGTCATTGCTGTACGGCACCCTGTTCCTGATTCTCATTGTGGTCTATGAATGTGTTGTTCCTGATTCTCATTGTGGTCTATGACAGTGTTGTTCCTGATTCTGATTGTGGTCTATGACAGTGTTGTCCCTGATTGTCATTGCTGTCCAGCATCATGTTCCTGATTCTCATTGTGGTCTATGACAGTGTTGTTCCTAATTCTGATTGTGTTCTATGATAGTGTTCTCCCTGATTGTCATTGTGGTCTCTGACAGTTTTGTCCCTGATTCTCATTGTGGTCTATGACTGTGTTGTTGTTGATTCTCTTTGTGGTCCATGACAATGTTGTCCATGATTCTCATTGTGGTCTATGACAGTGTTATTCCTGACTCTCATTGTGGTCTATGACAGTGTTGTTCCTGATTCTCATCGTGGTCTATGACACTGCTGTTCCTGATTCTCATTGTGGTCGATGACAGTGTTGTTCCTGATTCTCATTGTGGTCAATGACAATGTTGTCCTTGATTGTCGTTGCTGTACACCACCGTGTTCCTGTTTCTCAATGTGGTCGATGACGTCGTTGTCCCTGATTCTCATTGTGGTCAATGACAATGTTGTCCCTGATTGTCGTTGCTGTATAGCACCGTGTTCCTGAATCTCATTGTGGTCTATGGCAGTGTTGTTCCTGATTCTCATTGTGTTCTATGACACTGTTGTTCCTGATTCTCATTGTGGTCTATGACAGTGTTGTTCCTGACTCTCATTGTGGTCTATGACAGTGTTGTCCCTGATTTTCATTGTGGTCCATGACAGTGTTGTCCCTGATTGTCGTTACTGTACAGCACCATGTTCCTGATTCTCATTGTGGTCTAAGAAAGTGTTGTTTCTGATTCTCATTGTGGTCAATGACAGTGTTGTCCCTGATTGTCATTGCATTACAGCACCGTGTTCCTGACTCTCATTGTGGTCTATGACAGTGTTGTTCCTGATTCTCATTGTGGTGTATGACAGTGTTGTTCCTGATTCTCATTGTGATCTATGACAGTGTTGTCCCTAATTTTCATTGCTGTGCAGCACCCTGTTCCTGATTCTCATTTTGGTCTTTGACAATGTTGTCCCTGATTCTCATTGTGGTCTATGACAATGTTGTCCCTGATTGTCGTAGCTGTACAGCACCGTGTTCCTGATTCTCATTGTGGTCAACGACAGTCCTGTCCCTTATTCTCATTGTGGTCTATGACACTGTTGTTCCTGATTCGCATTGTGGTCTATGACAGTGTTGTTCCTGACTCTCATTGTGGTCTCTGACAGTGTTGTTCCTGATTCTAATTGTGGTCTATGACAGTGTTGTTCCTGATTCTCATTGTGGTCCATGACAGTGTTGTTCCTGATTCTCATTGTGTTCGATGACAGTGTTGTCCCTGATGCTCATTGTGATCTATGACAATGTTGTTCCTGACTCTCATTGTGGTCTATGACAGTGTTGTTCCTGATTCTTATTGTGGTCTATGACAGTGTTGTTCCTGATACTCATTGTGCTCTATGACAATGTTGTCCCTGATTGTCGTTGCTGTTCAGCACCGTGTTCCTGATTCTCATTGTGGTCTACGACATTGATGTTCCTAATTCTCATTGTCCTCTATGACAGTGTTGTCCCTGATGCTCATTCCGATCTATGACAATGTTGTTCCTGACTCTCATTGTGGTCTCTGACAGTGTTGTTCCTGATTCTTATTGTGGTCTATGACAGTGTTGTTCCTGATTCTCATTGTGGTCAATGACAATGTTGTCCCTGATTGTCGTTGCTGTACATCACCGTGTTCCTGATTCTCATTGTGGTCTATGACAGTGTTGTCCCTGATTGTCATTGCTGTACGGCACCCTGTTCCTGATTCTCATTGTGGTCTATGAATGTGTTGTTCCTGATTCTCATTGTGGTCTATGACAGTGTTGTTCCTGATTCTGATTGTGGTCTATGACAGTGTTGTCCCTGATTGTCATTGCTGTCCAGCATCATGTTCCTGATTCTCATTGTGGTCTATGACAGTGTTGTTCCTAATTCTGATTGTGTTCTATGATAGTGTTCTCCCTGATTGTCATTGTGGTCTCTGACAGTTTTGTCCCTGATTCTCATTGTGGTCTATGACAGTGTTGTTGTTGATTCTCTTTGTGGTCCATGACAATGTTGTCCATGATTCTCATTGTGGTCTATGACAGTGTTATTCCTGACTCTCATTGTGGTCTATGACAGTGTTGTTCCTGATTCTCATCGTGGTCTATGACACTGCTGTTCCTGATTCTCATTGTGGTCGATGACAGTGTTGTTCCTGATTCTCATTGTGGTCAATGACAATGTTGTCCTTGATTGTCGTTGCTGTACACCACCGTGTTCCTGTTTCTCAATGTGGTCGATGACGTTGTTGTCCCTGATTCTCATTGTGGTCAATGACAATGTTGTCCCTGATTGTCGTTGCTGTATAGCACCGTGTTCCTGAATCTCATTGTGGTCTATGGCAGTGTTGTTCCTGATTCTCATTGTGTTCTATGACACTGTTGTTCCTGATTCTCATTGTGGTCTATGACAGTGTTGTTCCTGACTCTCATTGTGGTCTATGACAGTGTTGTCCCTGATTTTCATTGTGGTCCATGACAGTGTTGTCCCTGATTGTCGTTACTGTACAGCACCATGTTCCTGATTCTCATTGTGGTCTAAGAAAGTGTTGTTTCTGATTCTCATTGTGGTCAATGACAGTGTTGTCCCTGATTGTCATTGCATTACAGCACCGTGTTCCTGACTCTCATTGTGGTCTATGACAGTGTTGTTCCTGATTCTCATTGTGGTGTATGACAGTGTTGTTCCTGATTCTCATTGTGATCTATGACAGTGTTGTCCCTAATTTTCATTGCTGTGCAGCACCCTGTTCCTGATTCTCATTTTGGTCTTTGACAATGTTGTCCCTGATTCTCATTGTGGTCTATGACAATGTTGTCCCTGATTGTCGTAGCTGTACAGCACCGTGTTCCTGATTCTCATTGTGGTCAACGACAGTCCTGTCCCTTATTCTCATTGTGGTCTATGACACTGTTGTTCCTGATTCTAATTGTGGTCTATGACAGTGTTGTTCCTGATTCTCATTGTGGTCCATGACAGTGTTGTTCCTGATTCTCATTGTGTTCGATGACAGTGTTGTCCCTGATGCTCATTGTGATCTATGACAATGTTGTTCCTGACTCTCATTGTGGTCTATGACAGTGTTGTTCCTGATTCTTATTGTGGTCTATGACAGTGTTGTTCCTGATACTCATTGTGCTCTATGACAATGTTGTCCCTGATTGTCGTTGCTGTTCAGCACCGTGTTCCTGATTCTCATTGTGGTCTATGACAGTGTTGTTCCTGATTCTCATTGTGGTCAATGACAATGTTGTCCCTGATTGTCGTTGCTGTACAGCACCGTGTTCCTGATTCTCAATGTGGTCTATGACGTTGTTGTCCCTGATTCTCATTGTGGTCTATGACAATGTTGTCCCTGATTGTTATTGTGGTCTATGACAATGCTGTCCCTGATTCTCATTGTGTTCTATGACACTGTTGTTCCTGATTCTCATTGTGGTCAATGACAATGTTGTCCCTGATTGTCGTTGCTGTATAGCACCGCGTTCCTGAATCTCATTGCGGTCTATGACAGTGTTGTTCCTGATTCTCATTGTGTTCTATGACAGTGTTGTCCCTGATTGTCATTGCAGTACAGCACCGTGTTCCTGACTCTCATTGTGGTCTATGAAAGTGTTGTTCCTGATTCTCATTGTGGTGTATGACAGTGTTGTTCCTGATTCTCATTGTGATCTATGACAGTCTTGTCCCTAATTTTCATTGCTGTACAGCACCCTGTTCCTGATTCTCATTTTGGTCTTTGACTATGTTGGCCCTGATTGTCATTGCTGTACGGCACCCTGTTCTTGAATCTCATTGTGGTCTATGACAATGTTGTCCCTGATTCTCATTGTGGTCTAAGGCAATGTTGTCCCTGATTCGAATTGTGGTCTATGACAGTGTTGTTCCTGATTCTCATTGTGGTCTAAGGCAATGTTGTCCCTGATTCGAATTGTGGTCTCTGACAGTGTTCTTCCTGATTCTCATTGTGGTCTATGACAGTGTTGATCTTGATTCTCATTGTGGTCTATCACAATGTTGTCCCTGATTGTCATTGCTGTATAGCACCGTTTTCCTGATTCTCATTGTGTTCTGTGACAGTAGTTCCTGATTCTCATTGTGGTCTATGATAATGTTGTCCCTGATTGTCATTGCTGTACAGCACCGTGTTCCTGATACTCATTGTGGTCTATGACAGTGTTGGTACTGATTTTCATTGTGGTCTATGACAGTGTTGTTCCTGATTCTAATTGTGGTCTCTGACAGTTTTGTCCCTGATTCTCATTGTGGTCTCTGACAGTGTTGTTCCTAATTCTCATTGTGGTCTATGACAGTGTTGTTCCTGATTCTGATTGTGTTCTATGACAGTGTTGTCCCTGATTGTCATTGCTGTCCAGCATCATGTTCCTGATTCTCATTGTGGTCAATGACAGTGTTGTTCCTAATTCTGATTGTGTTCTATGACAGTTTTGTCCCTGATTGTCATTGTGGTCTCTGACAGTTTTGTCCCTGATTCTCATTGTGGTCGATGACAGTGTTGTCCTTGATTCTCATTGCTGTATAGCACCGTGTTCCTGAATCTCATTCTGGTCTATGGCAGTGTTGTTCCTGATTCTCATTGTGTTCTATGACAGTGTTGTTCCTGATTCTCATTGTGATCTATGACAATGTTGTTCCTGACTCTCATTGTGGTCTATGACAGTGTTGTTCCTGATTCTTATTGTGGTCTATGACAGTGTTGTGCATGATTCTCATTGTGGTCAATGACTGTGTTGTTCCTGACTCTCATTGTGGTCTATGACAGTGTTGTTCCTGATTCTCATTGTGGTCTATGACAATGTTGTTCCTGACTCTCATTGTGGTCTATGACAGTGTTGTTCCTGATTCTTATTGTGGTCTATGACAATGTTGTCCCTGATTGTCGTTGCTGTATAGCACCGCGTTCCTGAATCTCATTGTGGTCTATGGCAGTGTTGTTCCTGATTCTCATTGTGTTCTATGACACTGTTGTTCCTGATTCTCATTGTGGTCAATGACACTGTTGTTCCTGATTCTCATTGTGGTCTATGAAAGTGTTGTCCGTGATTCTCATTGTGGTCTATGACAATCTTGTCCCTGATTGTCAATGCTGTACGGCACCCTGTTCCTGATTCTCATTGTGGTCTATGACAGTGTTATTCCTGATTCTCATTGTGGTCTATGACACTGCTGTTCCTGATTCTCATTGTGGTCTATGACAGTGTTGTTCCTGATTCTCATTGTGGTCTATGACAGTGTTGTTCCTGATTCTCATTGTGCTCTATGACAATGTTGTCCCTGATTGTCGTTGCTGGACAGCACCGTGTTCATGATTCTCATTGTGGTCTATGACAGTGTTGTTCTTGATTCTCATTGCGATCTATGACAGTGTTGTTCCTGATTGTCATTGTGGTCTACGACATTGATGTTCCTAATTCTCATTGTCGTCGATGACAGTGTTGTCCCTGATGCTCATTGCGATCTATGACAATGTTGTTCCTGACTCTCATTGTGGTCTCTGACAGTGTTGTTCCTGATTCTTATTGTGGTCTATGACAGTGTTGTTCCTGATTCTCATTGTGCTCTATGACAATGTGGTCCCTGATTGTCGTTGCTGTTCAGCACCGTGTTCCTGATTCTCATTGTGGTCTATGACAGTGTTGTTCCTGATTCTCATTGTGGTCAATGACAATGTTGTCCCTGATTGTCGTTGCTGTACAGCACCGTGTTCCTGATTCTCAATGTGGTCTATGACGTTGTTGTCCCTGATTCTCATTGTGGTCAATGACAATGTTGTCCCTGATTGTTACTGTGGTCGATGACAGTGTTGTCCCTGATTGTCGTTGCTGTATAACACCGCGTTCCTGAATCTCATTGTGGTCTATGGCAGTGTTGTTCCTGATTCTCATTGTGTTCTATGACACTGTTGTTCCTGATTCTTATTGTGGTCTATGACAATGTTGTCCCTGATTGTCGTTGCTGTACAGCACCGTGTTCCTGATTCTCAATGTGGTCTATGACGTTGTTGTCCCTGATTCTCATTGTGGTCAATGACAATGTTGTCCCTGATTGTTATTGTGGTCTATGACAATGCTGTCCCTGATTCTCATTATGTTCTATGACACACTTGTTCCTGATTCTCATTGTGGTCAATGACAATGTTGTCCCTGATAGTCGTTGCTGTATAGCACCGCGTTCCTGAATCTCATTGTGGTCTATGGCAGTGTTGTTCCTGATTCTCATTGTGTTCTATGACACTGTTGTTCCTGATTCTCATTGTGGTCTATGACAGTGTTGTTCCTGATTCTCATTGTGGTCTATGACAGTGTTGTCCCTGATTGTTATTGTGGTCTATGACAATGCTGTCCCTGATTCTCATTGTGGTCTATGACAATCTTGTCTCTGATTGTCATTGCTGTACGGCACCCTGTTCCTGATTCTCATTGTGGTCTATGAATGTGTTGTTCCTGATTCTCATTGTGGTCTATGACAGTGTTGTCCCTAATTGTCATTGCTGTCCAGCACCATGTTCCTGATTCTCATTGTGGTCAATGACCGTGTTGTTCCTGACTCTCATTGTGGTCAATGACAATGTTGTCCCTGATTGTCATTGCTGTCCATCACCGTGTTCCTGATTCTCATTGTGGTCTATGACAGTGTTGTCCCTGATTGTCATTGCTGTACGGCACCCTGTTCCTGATTCTCATTGTGGTCTATGAATGTGTTGTTCCTGATTCTGATTGTGGTCTATGACAGTGTTGTCCCTGATTGTCATTGCTGTCCAGCATCATGTTCCTGATTCTCATTGTGGTCTATGAAAGTGTTGTTCCTGATACTCATTGTGCTCTATGACAATGTTGTCCCTGATTGTCGTTGCTGTACGGCACCCTGTTCCTGATTCTCATTGTGGTCTATGACAGTGTTATTCCTGATTCTCATTGTGGTCTATGACACTGCTGTTCCTGATTCTCATTGTGGTCTATGACAGTGTTGTTCCTGATTCTCATTGTGGTCTATGACAGTGTTGTTCCTGATTCTCATTGTGCTCTATGACAATGTTGTCCCTGATTGTCGTTGCTGGACAGCACCGTGTTCATGATTCTCATTGTGGTCTATGACAGTGTTGTTCTTGATTCTCATTGCGATCTATGACAGTGTTGTTCCTGATTGTCATTGTGGTCTACGACATTGATGTTCCTAATTCTCATTGTCGTCGATGACAGTGTTGTCCCTGATGCTCATTGCGATCTATGACAATGTTGTTCCTGACTCTCATTGTGGTCTCTGACAGTGTTGTTCCTGATTCTTATTGTGGTCTATGACAGTGTTGTTCCTGATTCTCATTGTGCTCTATGACAATGTGGTCCCTGATTGTCGTTGCTGTTCAGCACCGTGTTCCTGATTCTCATTGTGGTCTATGACAGTGTTGTTCCTGATTCTCATTGTGGTCAATGACAATGTTGTCCCTGATTGTCGTTGCTGTACAGCACCGTGTTCCTGATTCTCAATGTGGTCTATGACGTTGTTGTCCCTGATTCTCATTGTGGTCAATGACAATGTTGTCCCTGATTGTTACTGTGGTCGATGACAGTGTTGTCCCTGATTGTCGTTGCTGTATAGCACCGCCTTCCTGAATCTCATTGTGGTCTATGGCAGTGTTGTTCCTGATTCTCATTGTGTTCTATGACACTGTTGTTCCTGATTCTTATTGTGGTCTATGACAATGTTGTCCCTGATTGTCGTTGCTGTACAGCACCGTGTTCCTGATTCTCAATGTGGTCTATGACGTTGTTGTCCCTGATTCTCATTGTGGTCAATGACAATGTTGTCCCTGATTGTTATTGTGGTCTATGACAATGCTGTCCCTGATTCTCATTATGTTCTATGACACACTTGTTCCTGATTCTCATTGTGGTCAATGACAATGTTGTCCCTGATAGTCGTTGCTGTATAGCACCGCGTTCCTGAATCTCATTGTGGTCTATGGCAGTGTTGTTCCTGATTCTCATTGTGTTCTATGACACTGTTGTTCCTGATTCTCATTGTGGTCTATGACAGTGTTGTTCCTGATTCTCATTGTGGTCTATGACAGTGTTGTCCCTGATTGTTATTGTGGTCTATGACAATGCTGTCCCTGATTCTCATTGTGGTCTATGACAATCTTGTCTCTGATTGTCATTGCTGTACGGCACCCTGTTCCTGATTCTCATTGTGGTCTATGAATGTGTTGTTCCTGATTCTCATTGTGGTCTATGACAGTGTTGTCCCTAATTGTCATTGCTGTCCAGCACCATGTTCCTGATTCTAATTGTGGTCAATGACCGTGTTGTTCCTGACTCTCATTGTGGTCAATGACAATGTTGTCCCTGATTGTCATTGCTGTCCATCACCGTGTTCCTGATTCTCATTGTGGTCTATGACAGTGTTGTCCCTGATTGTCATTGCTGTACGGCACCCTGTTCCTGATTCTCATTGTGGTCTATGAATGTGTTGTTCCTGATTCTGATTGTGGTCTATGACAGTGTTGTCCCTGATTGTCATTGCTGTCCAGCATCATGTTCCTGATTCTCATTGTGGTCTATGACAGTGTTGTTCCTGATACTCATTGTGCTCTATGACAATGTTGTCCCTGATTGTCGTTGCTGTTCAGCACCGTGTTCCTGATTCTCATTGTGGTCTATGACAGTGTTGTTCCTGATTCTCATTGTGGTCAATGACAATGTTGTCCCTGATTGTCGTTGCTGTACAGCACCGTGTTCCTGATTCTCAATGTGGTCTATGACGTTGTTGTCCCTGATTCTCATTGTGGTCTATGACAATGTTGTCCCTGATTGTTATTGTGGTCTATGACAATGCTGTCCCTGATTCTCATTGTGTTCTATGACACTGTTGTTCCTGATTCTCATTGTGGTCAATGACAATGTTGTCCCTGATTGTCGTTGCTGTATAGCACCGCGTTCCTGAATCTCATTGCGGTCTATGACAGTGTTGTTCCTGATTCTCATTGTGTTCTATGACAGTGTTGTCCCTGATTGTCATTGCAGTACAGCACCGTGTTCCTGACTCTCATTGTGGTCTATGAAAGTGTTGTTCCTGATTCTCATTGTGGTGTATGACAGTGTTGTTCCTGATTCTCATTGTGATCTATGACAGTGTTGTCCCTAATTTTCATTGCTGTACAGCACCCTGTTCCTGATTCTCATTTTGGTCTTTGACTATGTTGGCCCTGATTGTCATTGCTGTACGGCACCCTGTTCTTGAATCTCATTGTGGTCTATGACAGTGTTGGTACTGATTTTCATTGTGGTCTATGACAGTGTTGTTCCTGATTCTAATTGTGGTCTCTGACAGTTTTGTCCCTGATTCTCATTGTGGTCTCTGACAGTGTTGTTCCTAATTCTCATTGTGGTCTATGACAGTGTTGTTCCTGATTCTGATTGTGTTCTATGACAGTGTTGTCCCTGATTGTCATTGCTGTCCAGCATCATGTTCCTGATTCTCATTGTGGTCAATGACAGTGTTGTTCCTAATTCTGATTGTGTTCTATGACAGTTTTGTCCCTGATTGTCATTGTGGTCTCTGACAGTTTTGTCCCTGATTCTCATTGTGGTCGATGACAGTGTTGTCCTTGATTCTCATTGCTGTATAGCACCGTGTTCCTGAATCTCATTCTGGTCTATGGCAGTGTTGTTCCTGATTCTCATTGTGTTCTATGACAGTGTTGTTCCTGATTCTCATTGTGATCTATGACAATGTTGTTCCTGACTCTCATTGTGGTCTATGACAGTGTTGTTCCTGATTCTTATTGTGGTCTATGACAGTGTTGTGCATGATTCTCATTGTGGTCAATGACTGTGTTGTTCCTGACTCTCATTGTGGTCTATGACAGTGTTGTTCCTGATTCTCATTGTGGTCTATGACAATGTTGTTCCTGACTCTCATTGTGGTCTATGACAGTGTTGTTCCTGATTCTTATTGTGGTCTATGACAGTGTTGTGCATGATTCTCATTGTGGTCAATGACTGTGTTGTTCCTGACTCTCATTGTGGTCAATGACAATGTTGTCCCTGATTGTCGTTGCTGTATAGCACCGCGTTCCTGAATCTCATTGTGGTCTATGGCAGTGTTGTTCCTGATTCTCATTGTGTTCTATGACACTGTTGTTCCTGATTCTCATTGTGGTCAATGACAGTGTTGTTCCTGATTCTCATTGTGGTCTATGACACTGCTGTTCCTGATTCTCATTGTGGTCTATGACAATCTTGTCCCTGATTGTCAATGCTGTACGGCACCCTGTTCCTGATTCTCATTGTGGTCTATGACAGTGTTATTCCTGATTCTCATTGTGGTCTATGACAGTGTTGTTCCTGATTCTCATTGTGGTCTATGACAGTGTTGTTCCTGATTCTCATTGTGCTCTATGACAATGTTGTCCCTGATTGTCGTTGCTGGACAGCACCGTGTTCATGATTCTCATTGTGGTCTATGACAGTGTTGTTCTTGATTCTCATTGCGATCTATGACAGTGTTGTTCCTGATTGTCATTGTGGTCTACGACATTGATGTTCCTAATTCTCATTGTCGTCGATGACAGTTTTGTCCCTGATTCTCATTGTGGTCTATGACAGTGTTGTTCCTGATTCTCTTTGTGGTCCATGACAATGTTGTCCATGATTCTCATTGTGGTCTATGACAGTGTTATTCCTGATTCTCATCGTGGTCTATGACACTGCTGTTCCTGATTCTCATTGTGGTCGATGACAGTGTTGTTCCTGATTCTCATTGTGGTCAATGACAATGTTGTCCTTGATTGTCGTTGCTGTACACCACCGGGTTCCTGTTTCTCAATGTGGTCTATGACGTTGTTGTCCCTGATTCTCATTGTGGTCAATGACAATGTTGTCCCTGATTGTCGTTGCTGTATAGCACCGTGTTCCTGAATCTCATTGTGGTCTATGGCAGTGTTGTTCCTGATTCTCATTGTGTTCTATGACACTGTTGTTCCTGATTCTCATTGTGGTCTATGACAGTGTTGTTCCTGACTCTCATTGTGGTCTATGACAGTGTTGTCCCTGATTTTCATTGTGGTCTATGACAGTGTTGTCCCTGATTGTCGTTACTGTTCAGCACCATGTTCCTGATTCTCATTGTGGTCTAAGAAAGTGTTGTTCCTGATTCTCATTGTGGTCTATGACAGTGTTGTCCCTGATTGTCATTGCATTACAGCACCGTGTTCCTGACTCTCATTGTGGTCTATGACAGTGTTGTTCCTGATTCTCATTGTGGTGTATGACAGTGTTGTTCCTGATTCTCATTGTGATCTATGACAGTGTTGTCCCTAATTTTCATTGCTGTGCAGCACCCTGTTCCTGATTCTCATTTTGGTCTTTGACAATGTTGTCCCTGATTCTCATTGTGGTCTATGACAATGTTGTCCCTGATTGTCGTAGCTGTACAGCACCGTGTTCCTGATTCTCATTGTGGTCAATGACAGTGTTGTTCTTGATTCTCATTGCGATCTATGACAGTGTTGTTCCTGATTCTCATTGTGGTCTACGACATTGATGTTCCTAATTCTCATTGTCGTCTATGACAGTGTTGTACCTGATGCTCATTGCGATCTATGACAATGTTGTTCCTGACTCTCATTGTGGTCTCTGACAGTGTTGTTCCTGATTCTTATTGTGGTCTATGACAGTGTTGTTCCTGATTCTCATTGTGCTCTATGACAATGTGGTCCCTGATTGTCGTTGCTGTTCAGCACCGTGTTCCTGATTCTCATTGTGGTCTATGACAGTGTTGTTCCTGATTCTCATTGTGGTCAATGACAATGTTGTCCCTGATTGTCATTGCTGTACAGCACCGTGTTCCTGATTCTCAATGTGGTCTATGACGTTGTTGTCCCTGATTCTCATTGTGGTCAATGACAATGTTGTCCCTGATTGTTACTGTGGTCTATGACAGTGTTGTCCCTGATTGTCGTTGCTGTATCACACCGCGTTCCTGAATCTCATTGTGGTCTATGACGTTGTTGTCCCTGATTCTCATTGTGGTCAATGACAATGTTGTCCCTGATTGTTATTGTGGTCTATGACAATGCTGTCCCTGATTCTCATTATGTTCTATGACACTGTTGTTCCTGATTCTCATTGTGCTCAATGACAATGTTGTCCCTGATTGTCGTTGCTGTATAGCACCGCGTTCCTGAATCTCATTGTGGTCTATGGCAGTGTTGTTCCTGATTCTCATTGTGTTCTATGACACTGTTGTTCCTGATTCTCATTGTGGTCTATGACAGTGTTGTTCCTGATTCTCATTGTGGTCTATGACAGTGTTGTCCCTGATTGTTATTGTGGTCTATGACAATGCTGTCCCTGATTCTCATTGTGCTCTATGACAATCTTGTCCCTGATTGTCATTGCTGTACGGCACCCTGTTCCTGATTCTCATTGTGGTCTATGAATGTGTTGTTCCTGATTCTCATTGTGGTCTATGACAGTGTTGTCCCTAATTGTCATTGCTGTCCAGCACCATGTTCCTGATTCTCATTGTGGTCAATGACCGTGTTGTTCCTGACTCTCATTGTGGTCAATGACAATGTTGTCCCTGATTGTCGTTGCTGTACATCACCGTGTTCCTGATTCTCATTGTGGTCTATGACAATGTTGTCCCTGATTGTCGTAGCTGTACAGCACCGTGTTCCTGATTCTCATTGTGGTCAACGACAGTCCTGTCCCTTATTCTCATTGTGGTCTATGACACTGTTGTTCCTGATTCTCATTGTGGTCTAAGGCGATGTTGTCCCTGATTCGAATTGTGGTCCATGACAGTGTTCTTCCTGATTCTCATTGTGGTCTATGACAGTGTTGATCTTGATTCTCATTGTGGTCTATAACAATGTTGTCCCTGATTGTCGTTGCTGCACAGCACCGTGTTCCTGATTCTCATTGTGGTCAATGACAGTGTTGTTCTTGATTCTCATTGCGATCTATGACAGTGTTGTTCCTGATTCTCATTGTGGTCTACGACATTGATGTTCCTAATTCTCATTGTCGTCTATGACAGTGTTGTACCTGATGCTCATTGCGATCTATGACAATGTTGTTCCTGACTCTCATTGTGGTCTCTGACAGTGTTGTTCCTGATTCTTATTGTGGTCTATGACAGTGTTGTTCCTGATTCTCATTGTGCTCTATGACAATGTGGTCCCTGATTGTCGTTGCTGTTCAGCACCGTGTTCCTGATTCTCATTGTGGTCTATGACAGTGTTGTTCCTGATTCTCATTGTGGTCAATGACAATGTTGTCCCTGATTGTCATTGCTGTACAGCACCGTGTTCCTGATTCTCAATGTGGTCTATGACGTTGTTGTCCCTGATTCTCATTGTGGTCAATGACAATGTTGTCCCTGATTGTTACTGTGGTCTATGACAGTGTTGTCCCTGATTGTCGTTGCTGTATCGCACCGCGTTCCTGAATCTCATTGTGGTCTATGACGTTGTTGTCCCTGATTCTCATTGTGGTCAATGACAATGTTGTCCCTGATTGTTATTGTGGTCTATGACAATGCTGTCCCTGATTCTCATTATGTTCTATGACACTGTTGTTCCTGATTCTCATTGTGCTCAATGACAATGTTGTCCCTGATTGTCGTTGCTGTATAGCACCGCGTTCCTGAATCTCATTGTGGTCTATGGCAGTGTTGTTCCTGATTCTCATTGTGTTCTATGACACTGTTGTTCCTGATTCTCATTGTGGTCTATGACAGTGTTGTTCCTGATTCTCATTGTGGTCTATGACAGTGTTGTCCCTGATTGTTATTGTGGTCTATGACAATGCTGTCCCTGATTCTCATTGTGCTCTATGACAATCTTGTCCCTGATTGTCATTGCTGTACGGCACCCTGTTCCTGATTCTCATTGTGGTCTATGAATGTGTTGTTCCTGATTCTCATTGTGGTCTATGACAGTGTTGTCCCTAATTGTCATTGCTGTCCAGCACCATGTTCCTGATTCTCATTGTGGTCAATGACCGTGTTGTTCCTGACTCTCATTGTGGTCAATGACAATGTTGTCCCTGATTGTCGTTGCTGTACATCACCGTGTTCCTGATTCTCATTGTGGTCTATGACAGTGTTGTCCCTGATTGTCATTGCTGTACGGCACCCTGTTCCTGATTCTCATTGTGGTCTATGAATGTGTTGTTCCTGATTCTCATTGTGGTCTATGACAGTGTTGTTCCTGATTCTGATTGTGGTCTATGACAGTGTTGTCCCTGATTGTCATTGCTGTCCAGCATCATGTTCCTGATTCTCATTGTGGTCTATGACAGTGTTGTTCCTAATTCTGATTGTGTTCTATGACAGTGTTGTCCCTGATTGTCATTGTGGTCTCTGACAGTTTTGTCCCTGATTCTCATTGTGGTCTATGACAGTGTTGTTCCTGATTCTCTTTGTGGTCCATGACAATGTTGTCCATGATTCTCATTGTGGTCTATGACAGTGTTGTTCCTGATTCTCATTGTGGTCGATGACAGTGTTGTTCCTGATTCTCATTCTGGTCAATGACAATGTTGTCCTTGATTGTCGTTGCTGTACACCACCGTGTTCCTGTTTCTCAATGTGGTCTATGACGTTGTTGTCCCTGATTCTCATTGTGGTCAATGACAATGTTGTCCCTGATTGTCGTTGCTGTATAGCACCGTGTTCCTGAATCTCATTGTGGTCTATGGCAGTGTTGTTCCTGATTCTCATTGTGGTCTATGACAGTGTTGTCCCTGATTTTCATTGTGGTCTATGACAGTGTTGTCCCTGATTCTCGTTACTGTACAGCACCATGTTCCTGATTCTCATTGTGGTCTAAGAAAGTGTTGTTTCTGATTCTCATTGTGGTCAATGACAGTGTTGTTCCTGATTCTCATTGTGGTCTATGACAGTGTTGTCCCTGATTGTCATTGCATTACAGCACCGTGTTCCTGACTCTCATTGTGGTCCATGACAGTGTTGTTCCTGATTCTCATTGTGGTGTATGACAGTGTTGTTCCTGATTCTCATTGTGATCTATGACAGTGTTGTCCCTAATTTTCATTGCTGTGCAGCACCCTGTTCCTGATTCTCATTTTGGTCTTTGACAATGTTGTCCCTGATTCTAATTGTGGTCTATGACAATGTTGTCCCTGATTGTCGTAGCTGTACAGCACCGTGTTCCTGATTCTCATTGTGGTCAACGACAGTCCTGTCCCTTATTCTCATTGTGGTCTATGACACTGTTGTTCCTGATTCTCATTGTGGTCTCAGGCGATGTTGTCCCTGATTCGAATTGTGGTCTATGACAGTGTTCTTCCTGATTCTCATTGTGGTCTGTGACAGTAGTTCCTGATTCTCATTGTGGTCTATGATAATGTTGTCCCTGATTGTCGTTGCTGTACAGCACCGTGTTCCTGATTCTCATTGTGGTCTATGACAGTGTTGGTACTGACTCTCATTGTGGTTTATGACAGTTTTGTCCCTGATTCTCATTGTGGTCTATGACAGTGTTGTTCCTAATTCTCATTGTGGTCTATGACAGTGTTGTTCCTGATTCTGATTGTGGTCTATGACAGTGTTGTCCCTGATTGTCATTGCTGTCCAGCATCATGTTCCTGATTCTCATTGTGGTCTATGACAGTGTTGTTCCTAATTCTGATTGTGGTCTCTGACAGTTTTGTCCCTGATTGTCATTGTGGTCTCTGACAGTTTTGTCCCTGATTCTCATTGTGGTCTATGACAGTGTTGTTCCTGATTCTCATTGTGGTCCATGACAATGTTGTCCATGATTCTCATTGTGGTCTATGACAATGTTGTCCATGATTCTCATTGTGGTCTATGACAGTGTTATTCCTGATTCTCATCGTGGTCTATGACACTGCTGTTCCTGATTCTCATTGTGGTCGATGACAGTGTTGTTCCTGATTCTCATTGTGGTCAATGACAATGTTGTCCTTGATTGTCGTTGCTGTACACCACCGGGTTCCTGTTTCTCAATGTGGTCTATGACGTTGTTGTCCCTGATTCTCATTGTGGTCAATGACAATGTTGTCCCTGATTGTCGTTGCTGTATAGCACCGTGTTCCTGAATCTCATTGTGGTCTATGGCAGTGTTGTTCCTGATTCTCATTGTGTTCTATGACACTGTTGTTCCTGATTCTCATTGTGGTCTATGACAGTGTTGTTCCTGACTCTCATTGTGGTCTATGACAGTGTTGTCCCTGATTTTCATTGTGGTCTATGACAGTGTTGTCCCTGATTGTCGTTACTGTTCAGCACCATGTTCCTGATTCTCATTGTGGTCTAAGAAAGTGTTGTTCCTGATTCTCATTGTGGTCTATGACAGTGTTGTCCCTGATTGTCATTGCATTACAGCACCGTGTTCCTGACTCTCATTGTGGTCTATGACAGTGTTGTTCCTGATTCTCATTGTGGTGTATGACAGTGTTGTTCCTGATTCTCATTGTGATCTATGACAGTGTTGTCCCTAATTTTCATTGCTGTGCAGCACCCTGTTCCTGATTCTCATTTTGGTCTTTGACAATGTTGTCCCTGATTCTCATTGTGGTCTATGACAATGTTGTCCCTGATTGTCGTAGCTGTACAGCACCGTGTTCCTGATTCTCATTGTGGTCAATGACAGTGTTGTTCTTGATTCTCATTGCGATCTATGACAGTGTTGTTCCTGATTCTCATTGTGGTCTACGACATTGATGTTCCTAATTCTCATTGTCGTCTATGACAGTGTTGTACCTGATGCTCATTGCGATCTATGACAATGTTGTTCCTGACTCTCATTGTGGTCTCTGACAGTGTTGTTCCTGATTCTTATTGTGGTCTATGACAGTGTTGTTCCTGATTCTCATTGTGCTCTATGACAATGTGGTCCCTGATTGTCGTTGCTGTTCAGCACCGTGTTCCTGATTCTCATTGTGGTCTATGACAGTGTTGTTCCTGATTCTCATTGTGGTCAATGACAATGTTGTCCCTGATTGTCATTGCTGTACAGCACCGTGTTCCTGATTCTCAATGTGGTCTATGACGTTGTTGTCCCTGATTCTCATTGTGGTCAATGACAATGTTGTCCCTGATTGTTACTGTGGTCTATGACAGTGTTGTCCCTGATTGTCGTTGCTGTATCACACCGCGTTCCTGAATCTCATTGTGGTCTATGACGTTGTTGTCCCTGATTCTCATTGTGGTCAATGACAATGTTGTCCCTGATTGTTATTGTGGTCTATGACAATGCTGTCCCTGATTCTCATTATGTTCTATGACACTGTTGTTCCTGATTCTCATTGTGCTCAATGACAATGTTGTCCCTGATTGTCGTTGCTGTATAGCACCGCGTTCCTGAATCTCATTGTGGTCTATGGCAGTGTTGTTCCTGATTCTCATTGTGTTCTATGACACTGTTGTTCCTGATTCTCATTGTGGTCTATGACAGTGTTGTTCCTGATTCTCATTGTGGTCTATGACAGTGTTGTCCCTGATTGTTATTGTGGTCTATGACAATGCTGTCCCTGATTCTCATTGTGCTCTATGACAATCTTGTCCCTGATTGTCATTGCTGTACGGCACCCTGTTCCTGATTCTCATTGTGGTCTATGAATGTGTTGTTCCTGATTCTCATTGTGGTCTATGACAGTGTTGTCCCTAATTGTCATTGCTGTCCAGCACCATGTTCCTGATTCTCATTGTGGTCAATGACCGTGTTGTTCCTGACTCTCATTGTGGTCAATGACAATGTTGTCCCTGATTGTCGTTGCTGTACATCACCGTGTTCCTGATTCTCATTGTGGTCTATGACAATGTTGTCCCTGATTGTCGTAGCTGTACAGCACCGTGTTCCTGATTCTCATTGTGGTCAACGACAGTCCTGTCCCTTATTCTCATTGTGGTCTATGACACTGTTGTTCCTGATTCTCATTGTGGTCTAAGGCGATGTTGTCCCTGATTCGAATTGTGGTCCATGACAGTGTTCTTCCTGATTCTCATTGTGGTCTATGACAGTGTTGATCTTGATTCTCATTGTGGTCTATAACAATGTTGTCCCTGATTGTCGTTGCTGCACAGCACCGTGTTCCTGATTCTCATTGTGGTCAATGACAGTGTTGTTCTTGATTCTCATTGCGATCTATGACAGTGTTGTTCCTGATTCTCATTGTGGTCTACGACATTGATGTTCCTAATTCTCATTGTCGTCTATGACAGTGTTGTACCTGATGCTCATTGCGATCTATGACAATGTTGTTCCTGACTCTCATTGTGGTCTCTGACAGTGTTGTTCCTGATTCTTATTGTGGTCTATGACAGTGTTGTTCCTGATTCTCATTGTGCTCTATGACAATGTGGTCCCTGATTGTCGTTGCTGTTCAGCACCGTGTTCCTGATTCTCATTGTGGTCTATGACAGTGTTGTTCCTGATTCTCATTGTGGTCAATGACAATGTTGTCCCTGATTGTCATTGCTGTACAGCACCGTGTTCCTGATTCTCAATGTGGTCTATGACGTTGTTGTCCCTGATTCTCATTGTGGTCAATGACAATGTTGTCCCTGATTGTTACTGTGGTCTATGACAGTGTTGTCCCTGATTGTCGTTGCTGTATCGCACCGCGTTCCTGAATCTCATTGTGGTCTATGACGTTGTTGTCCCTGATTCTCATTGTGGTCAATGACAATGTTGTCCCTGATTGTTATTGTGGTCTATGACAATGCTGTCCCTGATTCTCATTATGTTCTATGACACTGTTGTTCCTGATTCTCATTGTGCTCAATGACAATGTTGTCCCTGATTGTCGTTGCTGTATAGCACCGCGTTCCTGAATCTCATTGTGGTCTATGGCAGTGTTGTTCCTGATTCTCATTGTGTTCTATGACACTGTTGTTCCTGATTCTCATTGTGGTCTATGACAGTGTTGTTCCTGATTCTCATTGTGGTCTATGACAGTGTTGTCCCTGATTGTTATTGTGGTCTATGACAATGCTGTCCCTGATTCTCATTGTGCTCTATGACAATCTTGTCCCTGATTGTCATTGCTGTACGGCACCCTGTTCCTGATTCTCATTGTGGTCTATGAATGTGTTGTTCCTGATTCTCATTGTGGTCTATGACAGTGTTGTCCCTAATTGTCATTGCTGTCCAGCACCATGTTCCTGATTCTCATTGTGGTCAATGACCGTGTTGTTCCTGACTCTCATTGTGGTCAATGACAATGTTGTCCCTGATTGTCGTTGCTGTACATCACCGTGTTCCTGATTCTCATTGTGGTCTATGACAGTGTTGTCCCTGATTGTCATTGCTGTACGGCACCCTGTTCCTGATTCTCATTGTGGTCTATGAATGTGTTGTTCCTGATTCTCATTGTGGTCTATGACAGTGTTGTTCCTGATTCTGATTGTGGTCTATGACAGTGTTGTCCCTGATTGTCATTGCTGTCCAGCATCATGTTCCTGATTCTCATTGTGGTCTATGACAGTGTTGTTCCTAATTCTGATTGTGTTCTATGACAGTGTTGTCCCTGATTGTCATTGTGGTCTCTGACAGTTTTGTCCCTGATTCTCATTGTGGTCTATGACAGTGTTGTTCCTGATTCTCTTTGTGGTCCATGACAATGTTGTCCATGATTCTCATTGTGGTCTATGACAGTGTTGTTCCTGATTCTCATTGTGGTCGATGACAGTGTTGTTCCTGATTCTCATTCTGGTCAATGACAATGTTGTCCTTGATTGTCGTTGCTGTACACCACCGTGTTCCTGTTTCTCAATGTGGTCTATGACGTTGTTGTCCCTGATTCTCATTGTGGTCAATGACAATGTTGTCCCTGATTGTCGTTGCTGTATAGCACCGTGTTCCTGAATCTCATTGTGGTCTATGGCAGTGTTGTTCCTGATTCTCATTGTGGTCTATGACAGTGTTGTCCCTGATTTTCATTGTGGTCTATGACAGTGTTGTCCCTGATTCTCGTTACTGTACAGCACCATGTTCCTGATTCTCATTGTGGTCTAAGAAAGTGTTGTTTCTGATTCTCATTGTGGTCAATGACAGTGTTGTTCCTGATTCTCATTGTGGTCTATGACAGTGTTGTCCCTGATTGTCATTGCATTACAGCACCGTGTTCCTGACTCTCATTGTGGTCCATGACAGTGTTGTTCCTGATTCTCATTGTGGTGTATGACAGTGTTGTTCCTGATTCTCATTGTGATCTATGACAGTGTTGTCCCTAATTTTCATTGCTGTGCAGCACCCTGTTCCTGATTCTCATTTTGGTCTTTGACAATGTTGTCCCTGATTCTAATTGTGGTCTATGACAATGTTGTCCCTGATTGTCGTAGCTGTACAGCACCGTGTTCCTGATTCTCATTGTGGTCAACGACAGTCCTGTCCCTTATTCTCATTGTGGTCTATGACACTGTTGTTCCTGATTCTCATTGTGGTCTCAGGCGATGTTGTCCCTGATTCGAATTGTGGTCTATGACAGTGTTCTTCCTGATTCTCATTGTGGTCTGTGACAGTAGTTCCTGATTCTCATTGTGGTCTATGATAATGTTGTCCCTGATTGTCGTTGCTGTACAGCACCGTGTTCCTGATTCTCATTGTGGTCTATGACAGTGTTGGTACTGACTCTCATTGTGGTTTATGACAGTTTTGTCCCTGATTCTCATTGTGGTCTATGACAGTGTTGTTCCTAATTCTCATTGTGGTCTATGACAGTGTTGTTCCTGATTCTGATTGTGGTCTATGACAGTGTTGTCCCTGATTGTCATTGCTGTCCAGCATCATGTTCCTGATTCTCATTGTGGTCTATGACAGTGTTGTTCCTAATTCTGATTGTGGTCTCTGACAGTTTTGTCCCTGATTGTCATTGTGGTCTCTGACAGTTTTGTCCCTGATTCTCATTGTGGTCTATGACAGTGTTGTTCCTGATTCTCATTGTGGTCCATGACAATGTTGTCCATGATTCTCATTGTGGTCTATGACAATGTTGTCCCTGATTGTCGTTGCTGTACAGCACCGTGTTCCTGATTCTCATTGTGGTCTATTACAGTGTTGTCCCTGATGCTCATTGCGATCTATGACAGTGTTGTCCCTGATTCTCATTGTGGTCGATGAGTGTTGTTCCTGATTCTCATTGCGGTCTATGACTGTGTTGTTCCTGATTCTCATTGTGGTCTATGACAGTGTTGTTCCTAATTCTCATTGTGGTCTATGACAGTGTTGTCCCTGATTGTCATTGCTGTCCAGCATCATGATCCTGATTCTCATTGTGGTCTATGACAGTGTTGTTCCTAATTCTGATTGTGTTCTATGACAGTTTTGTCCCTGATTGTCATTGTGGTCTACGACATTGATGTTCCTAATTCTCATTGTGGTCTATGACAGTGTTGTCCCTGATGCTCATTGCGATCTATGACAATGTTGTTCCTGACTCTCATTGTGGTCTATGACAGTGTTGTTCCTGATTCTCATTGTGGTCCATGACAATGTTGTCCATGATTCTCATTGTGGTCTATGACAGTGTTATTCCTGACTCTCATTGTGGTCTATGACAGTGTTGTTCCTGATTCTCATTGTGGTCTTTGACACTGCTGTTCCTGATTCTCATTGTGGTCTATGACAGTGTTGTTCCTGATTCTCATTGTGGTCTATGACAGTGTTGTTCCTGATTCTCATTGTGCTCTATGACAATGTTGTCCCTGATTGTCGTTGCTGTGCGGCACCGTGTTCCTGATTCTCATTGTGGTCTCTGACAGTGTTGTTCCTGATTCTCATTGTGGTCAATGACAATGTTGTCCCTGATTGTCGTTGCTGTGCGGCACCGTGTTCCTGATTCTCAATGTGGTCTATGACGTTGTTGTCACTGATTCTCATTGTGGTCTATGACAGTGTTGTTCCTGATTCTCATTGTGGTCAATGACAATGTTGTCCCTGATTGTCGTTGCTGTATAGCACCGCGTTCCTGAATCTCATTGTGGTCTATGGCAGTGTTGTTCCTGATTCTCATTGTGTTCTATGACACTGTTGTTCCTGATTCTCATTGTGGTCTATGACAGTGGTGTTCCTGATTCTCATTGTGGTCTATGACAGTGTTGTCCCTGATTGTTATTGTGGTCTATGACAATGCTGTCCCTGATTCTCATTGTGGTCTATGACAATCTTCTCCCTGATTGTCATTGCTGTACGGCACCCTGTTCCTGATTCTCATTGTGGTCTATGAATGTGTTGTTCCTGATTCTCATTGTGGTCTATGACAGTGTTGTCCCTAATTGTCATTGCTGTCCAGCACCATGTTCCTGATTCTCATTGTGGTCTATGACAGTGTTGTTCCTGACTCTCATTGTGGTCAATGACAATGTTGTCCCTGATTGTCGTTGCTGTACAGCACCGTGTTCCTGATTCTCAATGTGGTCTAAGAAAGTGTTGTTCCTGATTCTCATTGTGATCTATGACAGTGTTGTTCCTGATTCTCATTTTTGTCTATGACAGTTTTGTCCCTAACTTTCATTGCTGTACAGCACCCTGTTCCTAATTCTCATTTTGGTCTTTGATAATGTTGTCCCTGATTGTCATTGCTGTACGGCACCCTGTTCTTGAATCTCATTGTGGTCTATGACAATGTTGTCCCTGATTCTCATTGTGGTCTATGACAATGTTGTCCCTGATTGTCGTTGCTGTACAGCACCGTGTTCCTGATTCTCATTGTGGTCAACGACAGTCCTGTCCCTTATTCTCATTGTGGTCTATGACAGTGTTGTTCCTGATTCTCATTGTGGTCTAAGGCAATGTTGTCCCTGATTCGAATTGTGTCTCTGACAGTGTTCTTCCTGTGAAAATGAGGGATAGAAATGGCAAGATTAGGGAACCATGGATGACAGGTGAAATTCTGAGACTAGCTAAGAGGAAAAAGGAAGCATACATAAGGTCTTGGCGGCTGATGAAAGACGAAGCTTTGAAAGAATATCGGGAATGTAGGACCAATCTGAAACGAGGAATTAAGAGGGCTAAAAGGGGTCATGAAATATCTTTAGCAAACAGGGTTAAGGAAATTCCCAAAGCCTTTTATTCATATATAAGGAGAAAGAGGGTAACTCGAGAAAGGATTGGCCCACTAAAGGACAAAGGAGGAATGTTATGCTTGGACTCAGAGAAAATGGGTGAGATTCTAAACGAGTACTTTGCATCGGTATTCACCGAGGAGAGGGACATGACGGATGTTGAGGTTAGGAACAGATGTTTGATTACTCTAGGTCAAGTCGGCATAAGGAGGGAGGAAGTGTTGGGTATTCTAAAGGGCATTAAGGTGGACAAGTCCCCAGGTCCGGATGGGATCTATCCCAGGTTACTGAGGGAAGCGAGAGAGGAAATAGCTGGGGCCTTAACAGATATCTTTGCAGCATCCTTAAACACGGGTGAGGTCCCGGAGGACTGGAGAATTGCTAATCTTGTCCCCTTGTTTAAGAAGGGTAGCAGGGATAATCCAGGTCATTATAGACCGGCGAGCCTGACGTCAGTGGTCGGGAAGCTGCTTTAGAAGATACTGAGGGATAGGATCTATTCCCATTTGGAAGAAAATGGGCTCATCAGTGATAGGCAACATGGTTTTGTGCAGGGAAGGTCATGTCTTACCAACTTAATAGAATTCTTTGAGGAAGTGACAAAGTTGATTGATGAGGGAAGGGCTGTCGATGTCATATACATGGACTTCAGTAAGGCGTTTGATAAGGTTCCCCATGGCAGGCTGATGGAGAAAGTGAAGGCGCTTGGGGTCCAAGGTGTACTAGCTAGATGGATAAAGAACTGGCTGGGCAACAGGAGACAGAGAGTAGCAGTAGAAGGGAGTTTCTCAAAATGGAGACGTGTGACCAGTGGTTTTCCACAGGGATCCGTGCTGGGACCACTGTTGTTTGTGATATACATTAATGATTTGGAGGAAAGTATAGGTGGACTGATTAGCAAGTTTGCAGACGACACTAAGATTGGTGGAGTAGCAGATAGTGAAGGGGACTGTCAGAGAATACAGCAGAATATAGATAGATTGGAGAGTTGGGCAGAGAAATGGCAGATGGAGTTCAATCAGGGCAAATGCGAGGTGATGCATTTTGGAAGATCCAATTCAAGAGTGAACTATACAGTAAATGGAAAAGTCCTGGGGAAAATTGATGTCCAGAGAGATTTGGGTGTTCAGGTCCACTGTTCCCTGAAGGTGGCAACGCAGGTAAATAGAGTGGTCAAGAAGGCATACGGCATGCTTTCCTTCATCGGACGGGGCATTGAGTACAAGAGTTGGCAGGTCATGTTACAGTTGTATAGGACTTTGGTTCGGCCACATTTGGAATACTGCGTGCAGTTCTGGTCGCCACATTATCAAAAGGATGTGGATGCTTTGGAGAGGGTGCAGAGGAGGTTCACCAGGATGTTGCCTGGTATGGAGGGCACTAGCTATGAAGAGAGGTTGAGTAGATTAGGATTATTTTCATTAGAAAGACGGAGGTTGAGGGGGGACCTGATTGAGGTGTACAAAATCATGAGAGGTATAGACAGGGTGGATAGCAAGAGGCTTTTTCCCAGAGTGGGGGTTTCAATTACTAGAGGACACGAGTTCAAAGTGAAAGGGGAAAAGTTTAGGGGGGATATGCGTGGAACGTTCTTTACGCAGAGGGTGGTGGGCACCTGGAACGCATTGCCAGCGGAGGTGGTAGATGCGGGCACGATGGAGTCTTTTAAGATGTATCTAGACAGATACATGAATGGGCAGGAAGAAAAGAGATACAGAACCTTAGAAAATAGGCGACATGTTTAGAGAGAGGATCTGGATCGGCGCAGGCTTGGAGGGCCGAAGGGCCTGTTCCTGTGCTGTAATTATCTTTGTTCTTTGTTCTTTGTTCCTGATTCTCATTGTGGTCTACGACAGTGTTGATCTTGATTCTCATTGTGGTCTATGACAATGTTGTCCCTGATTGTCATTGCTGTACAGCACCGTTTTCCTGATTCTCATTGTGGTCTGTGACAGTAGTTCCTGATTCTCATTGTGGTCTATGATAATGTTGTCCCTGATTGTCGTTGCTGTACAGCACCGTGTTCCTGATTCTCATTGTGGTCTATGACAGTGTTGGTACTGATTTTCATTGTGGTCGATGACAGTGTTATTCCTGATTCTCATTGTGGTCTATGACAGTGTTGTTCCTAATTCTCATTGTGGTCTATGACAGTGTTGTTCCTGATTCTGATTGTGGTCTATGACAGTGTTGTCCCTGATTGTCATTGCTGTCCAGCATCATGTTCCTGATTCTCATTGTGGTCTATGACAGTGTTGTTCCTAATTCTGATTGTGGTCTCTGACAGTTTTGTCCCTGATTGTCATTGTGGTCTATGACAGTTTTGTCCCTGATTCTCATTGTGGTCTATGACAGTGTTGTTCCTGATTCTCATTGTGGTCTATGACAGTGTTGTTCCTGATTCTCATTGTGGTCTATGACAGTGTTATTCCTGACTCTCATTGTGGTCTATGACAGTGTTGTTCCTGATTCTCATTGTGGTCTATGACAATGTTGTCCCTGACTCTCATTGTGGTCTCTGACAGTTTTGTCCCTGATTCTCATTGTGGTCTATGACAGTGTTGTTCCTGATTCTCATTGTGGTCTATGACAGTGTTGTTCCTGATTCTGATTGTGGTCTATGACAGTGTTGTCCCTGATTGTCATTGCTGTCCAGCATCATGTTCCTGATTCTCATTGTGGTCTATGACAGTGTTGTTCCTAATTCTGATTGTGTTCTATTACAGTTTTGTCCCTGATTGTCATTGTGGTCTCTGACAGTTTTGTCCCTGATTCTCATTGTGGTCTATGACAGTGTTGTTCCTGATTCTCATTGTGGTCCATGACAATGTTGTCCATGATTCTCATTGTGGTCTATGACAATGTTGTCCCTGATTGTCGTTGCTGTACAGCACCGTGTTCCTGATTCTCATTGTGGTCTATGACAGTGTTGTCCCTGATGCTCATTGCGATCTATGACAATGTTGTCCCTGACTCTCATTGTGGTCGATGAGTGTTGTTCCTGATTCTCATTGCGGTCTATGACTGTGTTGTTCCTGATTCTCATTGTGGTCTATGACAGTGTTGTTCCTAATTCTCATTGTGGTCTATGACAGTGTTGTTCCTGATTCTGATTGTGGTCTATGACAGTGTTGTTCCTAATTCTGATTGTGTTCTATGACAGTTTTGTCCCTGATTGTCATTGTGGTCTCTGACAGTGTTGTTCCTGATTGTCATTGTGGTCTATGACAGTGTTGTTCCTGATTCTCATTGTGGTCTATGACAGTGTTGTTCCTGATTCTCATTGTGGTCTTTGACAGTGTTGTTCCTGATTCTCATTGTGCTCTATGACAATGTTGTCCCTGATTGTCGTTGCTGTACAGCACCGTGTTCCTGATTCTCATTGTGGTCTATGACAGTGTTGGTACTGATTTTCATTGTGGTCTATGACAGTGTTATTCCTGACTCTCATTGTGGTCTATGACAGTGTTGTTCCTGATTCTCATTGTGGTCTATGACAATGTTGTCCCTGACTCTCATTGTGGTCTCTGACAGTTTTGTCCCTGATTCTCATTGTGGTCTATGACAGTGTTGTTCCTGATTGTCATTGTGGTCTATGACAGTGTTGTTCCTGATTCTCATTGTGGTCTATGACAGTGTTGTTCCTGATTCTCATTGTGGTCTATGACAGTGTTGTTCCTGATTCTCATTGTGCTCTATGACAATGTTGTCCCTGATTGTCGTTGCTGTACAGCACCGTGTTCCTGATTCTCATTGTGGTCTATGACAGTGTTGGTACTGATTTTCATTGTGGTCTATGACAGTGTTATTCCTGACTCTCATTGTGGTCTATGACAGTGTTGTTCCTGATTCTCATTGTGGTCTATGACAATGTTGTCCCTGACTCTCATTGTGGTCTCTGACAGTTTTGTCCCTGATTCTCATTGTGGTCTATGACAGTGTTGTTCCTGATTCTGATTGTGGTCTATGACAGTGTTGTTCCTGATTCTGATTGTGGTCTATGACAGTGTTGTCCCTGATTGTCATTGCTGTCCAGCATCATGTTCCTGATTCTCATTGTGGTCTATGACAGTGTTGTTCCTAATTCTGATTGTGTTCTATTACAGTTTTGTCCCTGATTCTCATTGTGGTCTATGACAGTGTTGTTCCTGATTCTCATTGTGGTCCATGACAATGTTGTCCATGATTCTCATTGTGGTCTATGACAATGTTGTCCCTGATTGTCGTTGCTGTACAGCACCGTGTTCCTGATTCTCATTGTGGTCTATGACAGTGTTGTCCCTGATGCTCATTGCGATCTATGACAATGTTGTCCCTGACTCTCATTGTGGTCGATGAGTGTTGTTCCTGATTCTCATTGCGGTCTATTGCCATGTTGTCCCTAATTGTCATTGCTGTACAGCTCCTTGTTCCTGGTTCTCATTGTGTTCTATGACAGTGTTGTTCCTGCTTGTCGTTACTGTACAGCACCGTGTTCCTGATTCTCATTGTGGTCTCTGACAGTGTTGTTCCTGATTCTCACTGTGGTCTCTGACAGTGTTGTCCCTGATTCTCATTGTGGTCTATGACAGTATTGTTCCTGATTCTCATTCTGGTCTCTGACAGAGTTGTCCCTAATTGTGATTGCTGTACAGCACCGTGCTCCTGATTCTCATTGTGGTCTATGACAGTGTTGTCCCTGATTGTTATTGTGGTCTATGACAATCTTGTCCCTGATTGTCATTGCTGTACGGCACCCTGTTCCTGATTCTCATTGTGGTCTATGAATGTGTTGTTCCTGATTCGCATTGTGGTCTATGACAGTGTTGTTCCTAATTCTCATTGTGGTCTATGACAGTGTTGTCCCTGATTGTCATTGCTGTACAGCCCCCTGTTCCTGATTCTCATTGTGGTCTATGACAGTGTTGTTCCTAATTCTGATTGTGTTCTATGACAGTGTTGTCCCTGATTGTCATTGCTTTACAACCCCCTGTTCCTGATTCTCATTGTTGTCCATTACAGTGTTATTCCTGATTCTCATTGTGGTCTATGACAGTGTTGTTCCTGATTCTCATTGTGGTCTATGACAGTGTTGTCCCTGATTGTCATTGCTGTACAGCACCGTGTTCCTGATTCTCATTGTAGTCCATTACAGTGTTATTCCTGATTCTCATTGTGGTCTTTGACAGTGTTGTCCCTGATTCTCACTGTGTCTATGACAGTGTTGTTCCTGATTCTCATTGTGGTCTATGACAGTGTTGTTCCTGATTCTCACTGTTGTCTATGACAGTGTTGTTCCTGATTCTCATTGTGTCTATGGCAGTGTTCTTCCTCATTCTCACTGTTGTCTATGACAGTGTTGTTCCTGATTCTCACTATTGTCTATGACAGTGTTGTTCCTGATTCTCACTGTTGTCTATGACAGTGTTGTTCCTGATTCTCATGGTGCTTTCGGGCAGTCTAATCCCCTATTCTGATGCTACTGAATGACAGCCCCGTTCTTGATTATCTTCGTGTTGTTGGACCATCCTGTCCATGATTGCTTTGGTGTTCTATGACAGTCTAGTGCTGATAGTCTTGGTGCTGTATAACTGTCCTGTGCCCGATTCTCATTGTGCTTTTGATGTTGTTGTCCTTGATTCTCTTGCCGCTGCATGACACTTCTGTCCCTGATTCTTATGGTAGTGTCTGGCAGTCCGATCCCTCGTTCTCATGGTCCCATACGACAGAACTATCCCTGATTCTCATGCTGCTTTATGACAGTCCTGTCTCTGATGCTGATGTTAATGTGCAGCAATCCACATTCCTGCCTGTCCCCTATAACCCATGATTGCTTGTCAATCATAGATCTGTCTAACGCAGCCTTAAATATTTTCCATGACCCAGCCTCCACTGCTCACTAACGCCCCTCTGAGAGACGAAATTCCTCCTCATTTCCACCTGAAGTGGTGAGACCCGTTAATTTGAAACTGTTCCTCTGGTTCTAGATTCCCCCAAGAGGGGAAACCTCCTCTCAGTATCTACCCTGTCAAGCCACCTCATAATCCTATACATTTCAATAAGTTAACCTTTCAATCTTCTAAACTCCAATGAGCATAGGCCCAACCTGCTGAATGTTTCCTCATAAGACAAACCCCTCATTTCAGGAATCATTCTATTGAGCCTTCACTGAACTGCCTCCAATGCAAGTTGGTCCCTCCTTAAATAAAGTGACAAAAACTGTACACCGTTATCTAGGTGCAGTCTCACCAATGCCTTCTACAGTTGTAGCAAGACTTCTCTACTTTTATGCTTTATCCCACTTGCAATAAATGCCAACATTCTATTTGTCTTTCTAATTAGTCGCTGTACCTGCATGCTGACTTTTTGTGATTGATGTCCGAGGACACCCAGATCCCTCTGTACCGTAGCATTCTGCAGTCTCTCTCCATTTAAATTATATTCTGCTTTTCTATTCTTCCTGCCAAAGTGGGCAACTTCACATTTCCCCACATTATACTCCATCTGCCAATTTTTTTGCCTGCTCACTTAACCTATCTATGTCAATTTGCAGTCTCTTTGTATCCTCCTCACAGCTTGCTTTCCTACCTATCTTCATATCATCAGCAAATTTGGCTACAATACAGTCAGTCCCTTCATCCAAGTCATAAATATAGATCATAAATAGTTGAGGCCCCAGCACTGATCTTTGTGGCACTCCACTAGTTATAGTTTGCCAATCTGAAAATGACTTCTTTATCCTGACCCTCTGTTTGCCCAATATGATGAGCTCTTATCTTTTGTTCGTAAACTTTTATGTGGCACCTTATTGAATGCCTTTTGGAAATCGAAACACACTGCATCTGCCATGGTGGGATTTGAACCTGTGTCCCCAGGACATTAGCCTGGGCCTCTGTATTACTAGTCCAGTGACATTACCACTACACCACCATCTTCCCATCTTTAATGCCCTCTCTGCTGCCCTAGTTATAGGATTTGCCAGGACACTGGTCCCAGCACGCTTCAGGTGAAGGCTGTCCCAATGCTACAGCTCCCTCTTTCCCCTGTGCTGGATGACAGGGTTCCGCTGAGTCACGAGGTGCTGTTCGACAGTGTTGTCCCTGATTCTTTTGATGCTGTAGTACAGTTCTGTTTCTGATTCCCATGGTGCTGTATAATAGTTTTACTCCTGATTCTCTTGGTTCTGTATGAAAATGCCCCTGTTTCTAATGCTGCTGTATGACTGCGTTGACCCTCCTGTCCCTCATTGTATTGGTGCTGTATGACAGTCCTCTCCTGATTCTGTTGTTGCTGTATGACAGTTTTGCCTCTGATTCTCATCATACTATATGACAGACCTCTCCCTCCTTCTCATGATGCTGTATGACAGTCCTGTCCCTGATTCACATGGTGCTGTATGACAGTCCTGTCCATGATTCGCATGGTGCTGTATGACAGTCCTGTCGCTAATTGTCATGGTGCTGTATGACAGTCCTGTCCCTACTTGTCATGGTGCTGTATGACAGTCCTGTCCCTGATTTGCATGGTGCTGTATGACAGTCCTGTCCCTGATTCTCATGATGGTGTATGACAGTCCTGTCCCTGATTCGCATGGTGCTGTATGACAGTGCCGTCCCTGATTCTAATGGTGATGTACAATCGTCCTGTCCCTGTGTCTTAAGGAGATGTATGACAGTTCTTCCACTGATTCTCGTGATCGTGTATGACAGTGTTGTTCCTGATTCTCATGGTGATGCATCACTGACCTGTGTTTGATAGTCATTGTGCTGTCGGACAGCGTGGTCCCTGATTCTCATGGTGATTTATTGCAGAATTGTCCCTGACTCTCATGGTGCTGTTTGACAATCCTTTTGATGAGGATTATGGTGCTGTATGACAATGTTGTCCCTGATAATCATTGCTGTGCAACATTCCTGTCCCTAACTCTCATGCTGCTGTATGACAGTCCTGTTCCTGATTCTCATGGTGCTGTATGACAGTTGTTACAACCAGGGCGGGAATAATGCACTGTTAATTCAGTCCCACTACTCCACAGGTCATAGCATATGAAATAAAGTTTACCACTTACCAAAGAATACCCAAATTAAACACTGTATTTTTCCCCCAGAATAAAGCACACCAAACCCAGGTTACTTTAAACAATAACAACATTAACTATTTATTAGAAAAGAAATAATAGATCTTAACTACTAAGAAGATAAATCTATACATGAAAAAACCCTTATTCCCTTAACCCTCATGCACACACACATACATTCAAAAAGAAATGATTAACTGGTTTCAAAAGGGGTTTTTGGATTATAACTGTTTCCTCGGAATAGAAGGAATAATAAAAAATAATTGAGGTTCACGTTCTGGTAGGATGGTTTTGGTACGGTGAGGTGTCCCAGAGTTGAATAGTTGGATGCCACTGGAAGTCAATCCAGGCGACATTGATGAACATTCTGTGATGGGTAGGTGTTCACGGAAATTTAACTGCAGCAGGCGACACATAGATCTTCCATCAGGGGTATAGCAACAGGTCTGTTTGGGTTTTGAAGCACCTGCTAGCAGTAGAAGAATTCTTCAAATTTCAGGATTTTCTTAGAGCACAGGAGGCATCAGGAATCTCACTGGATGCAGAAATTCTTCAGAGACTGGAGGCAACAGGAATCTACTACCTTTCAAATGCAGGATTCCTTTTCAAGAGATGCGAGTCTCCTTTACAGAGAGAAAGTTTAGTTTAGTTTAGAGATACAGCACTGAAACAGACCCTTCGGCCCACCGAGTCTGTGCCGACCATCAACCACCCATTTATACTAATCCTACACTAATCCCATATTCCTACCACATCCCCACCTGTCCCTATATTTCCCTACCACCTACCTATACTAGGGGCAATTTATAATGGCCAATTTACCTACCAACCTGCAAGTCTTTTGGCTTGTGGGAGGAAACCGGAGCACCCGGAGAAAACCCACGCAGACACAGGGAGAACTTGCAAACTCCACACAGGCAGTACCCAGTATTGAACCCGGGTCGCTGGAGCTGTGAGGCTGCGGTGCTAGCCACTGCGCCACTGTGCCGCCCAAGAAAGGTAGCACTTTTCTAGGTTTTTTCTCTCTGGCTACAGGCAGGTCAAGCAAAGATTTCAAATGCCTGCCCTTTGCCCAATACACAGGCTTTTAAAGGGTCCAAAGTGAAAAAAAGCACCTTCCTGAACATGGTCTCATGTCCAGACACAGTGTCTGCCACTTGTCACTCAAGCTGCTCTGAAGAAAGGTCAGACCCCTATGATTTCCATGAAACTGCTGACCTTCCCGTCCTTTTACAAATTTAACTTCCTTTCAAAACACCCATAAAGTTCAACTCTTTGTTCTCAACTTCCTGTCAAAACATTGCTGGAATTCCAATTATTTTTGTAGGTGTCTTTCACTGAGCAATGAAAAATCCTTTTTCATTTTCTTGAAACACATAAAAGTCCACTTTTAAAACACTACAAAAATAAAACCTTTTGTGACACAGTGGAGTCTCTGATTTCAACGGTGCTGTACAGCAGTACTGTCGCTTGTTCTTCTGGTGATGTATGACAGTTCTTTGCATGTTTATCATAGTGCTGTACAATGGTCCTCTCCCTGTTTCTTGTGCTTGATCACTGTTCTGTCCCTGATTTTCATGGGGCTGTGTGACAGGGTTGTCTCTGATACTCATGCTATTGGATAACAGTCCTATGCCTGATTCTCATGATATATGCCAGTCATGTCTGTGATTGTCATGGAGCTGCATGGCTGTCCTGTTCCTGATTATCTTGGTGCTGAACGACAATGCTGTCCCTGATTCTCTCGGTGATGTTTCACAGTGTTGTCCCTCATTCCTTTGATGCTATCTGTTAGTGCTGTATCTGATTTTCAGGTTGAGGTATGACAGTCCAGCCCTTGATTCTCATGGTGATGTATGACAGTCCTATTTCTAATTATTATGATGCTGTATGAGAATTCTCTTCCTAAATCTTATGGTGCTTTATGACAATGTTGTCTCTGGTTCTGATGTTGCAATGTCATAGAATCTGTGGACTGCGGGACCGTTTGGAGCATGTGTGAGCTCTCCTCTGAACAGATGGCTTGTTGTATATTCTGTTAGGTGCACTGACCCTAATTGCAAAGATTGCAACTTTTTTTGAAACAGACTGTGAGGTACTGGACAGACTGTCCTAACAGAAGTTGAAGACATCAACTTCAGGTTTCTGGGGGAACTAAAACTGCTTGGAACCAAATAAAAAGGAGACAGAGCCATACGAGATCAGATGGCAGGAAGATGCATTTTATTTGCAGGCTGAAGAAAGTGAAGACTGGATCTAGGAGTAGTTCCTGTTATTAGAGGAGCTGATTAACTAGACCTGGCCATACAGTGTGCAGGGTTGTCACTGAAGGGCATGGATAAAGTTAATATTAGTGATCCGTGCCATAAGTCTGTCATGAGCTGATCTGAATAGATTCTGGACAAGTATGCCCTTTTTTTGGTGAGGATTGTACCCGTGGAGTTCAGGATTATAGGGGAACTGCTATCATTTGGGAATTGGTGGCTGCATGTTGGAAGACATGATCTGGAGATCTATCTGAGGAATTTCCAAGCTTTGAGGAACAGATTGACTGTAATTTGGTGCCATACATGCTGAGTGGATTGCCCAGTGTATCTGTGAGATTCATATTTGCTGTACCTAACAGTAAATGTGTAATTTGTAATATCTTGACCATGATTTGTCTGGTAATTCATGTTTAATTTATTTTGATTTTGGTTTGATTGTTAAAGTAAAAGTTATAAAAGTGAAATCTTGTCCATTTGTTTTTTTTATTGGGATCGTTCATTAAATTCGGCTCTTTTGGTTTGTTGTCCTTCACATGGATATAACAAAATTGAGGGCTCGTCCAGGATTGATCCAAAGTGGGCTGTGAAATGGGTTGACTGGAATTTTCCAGAATTTAAACAAGCAAGATTTCACAATTACTTTTGCTGTGTTCACTGGTAAATTAACATGAGTACCTTTTATGCTCAGGCCTTTGTGGAGAAAGAGGATCTGTCTCTTAGTGCCTTGAAACAGTTGACAAAAGTTAAAGTGAAGGCTATTGCAGGGAACCTAGGGGTCAGCTTAAAATCAGAGGCTAGGAAGGTAGAGATCATTGAAGAATTGTCTCCTCACTTGAAGCTTGAGAAAGAAAAGAATGTCTCTGCTAGTGTTCAAGTAGAACTAGCCAAAATTCAATACAAAATAGAGATGAAATTGGAAAGGGAAACAGAAGAAAAAGAAAGAGAAATATGAAAACATTATTAGAATTAGAAAGAGAAATGAAAAAACTTGAATTCGAAAAAGAGAAGGAAAGGGAAAAATTAGAATTGGAGAGGGGAAAGCTCAAAGTCAGTGAATATGCATTGGAGGTGAAAGCTGAGGATGAATCAAAGCAAAATCCTTATAGTTTTGATTTTGCCAAGAATATTCGCTTGGTGCCTAAACCTAGCGAAGAGGGAGTAAAAATGTATTTTGTGTCTTTTGAGAAAATTGCCACGACTCTGAATTACTTAAATCATCTTCGATAATGCTCCGATGGAGTGTTTTCATAGGGAAAGCTTTGGAGGTGCACTATCTTTCAGAAGAGCACTCATGAAACTATGACTGCTGTTCTCAATGCCTATGAGTTGGTACCAGAGGCTACAGATAGAAATTCAGAAATAATAAAGGAAACAGGACCAAACATATGTGGGATTTGCTAGAAAAAAGGAAATGGTGTTTGAGAGATGGTATAGATCGATGAAGATTGCACAAGACTTTGAGAGCCTTGGGGAAGTGATTCTGATGGAAGAATTTAAAAATAGTGTCCCTTCAGGAATAAGGTTCCACCTGGAAGAGCATAAAGTTTGTAAAATAAAGGAAGCCACAGTAGTGGCAGATGATTATGAATTGATTCATAAGAACTGTAGTCACAGGTCCCAATTTGGAAACTTTCAGAGAAATTGGAGAGATAAGAAGTTTGGGAATGGAAGGAGATCAGGTCTTATTGAGAAAGGTGGCAAAGGTAAAGACACAGACACTCCTCAGGTTAGCAAAAGAGAAAGTCTGGAGGACAGGTTTGATTCGAGGAGACTGGCATTCTATTTTTGTCATAATAAAGGGCATCTACAGGCTGAGTGTTGGAAATGGAAAAAGAAGTTTGTTGCATGTGTACAGTGAAATGGTGTCCCCGTTGGAAATACTGTCCTAGCGGGTAACGCTCATGACAAGCAGGTAGTTCCTCCCACATTCACTGATAGAGTGAATCAGGTTGCAGAAAACTATAGAGGTTTTCTGTTTGAGGGTGAAATATCCCCACGTTTGTCTGGTGAGACATGCAAGTCAATTGTTATCCTTAGAGATACAGGGGCGGCACAGCCACTGATGTTGGCAGGTGACGTGAATTTCCTCCCCCAGTAGTTTGCTGAATGCAAAGGTGTTAGTTCAGGATATTGATGGAAATTATTTGCCCATTCCTTGATATAAGATTGATTTAAAATGTGACTTAGTCATGGTCCTGTTATTGTCAGTGTCATTCCTAGTTTGCCTATTGTAGGTCTGGATCTTTTGCTTGGAAATGATTTGGCGTCTCCAGTGGTTTTGGGGAGGCTAGCTGAGGCTGCAGAGACTGAGGTTTTGCAAGAAGAATTTCCTGGGCTATTCCCAGATTGTGTTGTGACTAGGTGCCAGGCTTATAGGGTTAAACAAGATGAGATGGATTCAATTATTGTGGAGGACAGTTTGGATATTTGGTTGCTGAAACGGTTTTCAGGGGTTTGGTTGGGGATGTTGGTGTTCAAGGTTTCAAGGCAAACAATGGCGAATTGTTTAGCAGATCTTTCTTGGTTGAGGCACAACAGGCAGACAAGAGTTTGTCTCAGATGGCGTGTTCTGAGGCAGAGGTTGAGAAGGTCCCTGAGTGTTATGTCAAGAATGACATTTTGATGAGGAAGTGGAGGCCTCCCCAGAGGCCTGCTGATGAGGATTAGGCTGTAGTCCATCAAATTGTTGTCCCTCCTTGCTACTGCAGTGAAATTTTGCGAATTGCCCATGAGATTCCAGTTGCAGGTCATTTGGGTATTCAGAAGACTCAGACTAGGGTAATGGCACATTTTTACTGACTGAAGCTGCTTAAGGATGTGGTTGACCTTTGTAAGACTTGTCACACATGTCAGATGGTCGGGAAGCCAGAGCCTTCGATTAAGCCAGCCGCATTAATACCGATACTTGCATATGATGAACCATTTAGTAGGGTTCTCATGGATTGTGTTGGATCCTTGCCGAAGACTAAGTGAGGTTCTACATATCTCTTGATCATCATGGGTTTGTCCACTCAATTTCCAGAGGCAGCACCATTGAGGAACCACAGTGAAAGTTGTGATTGAAGAATTGGTTCAGTTTTTCACTAGGTGTGGGTTGCCAAAAGCAATTCAGTTTGACCAAGGGTTAAATTTCATGTCAGGTGTATTCCAGGAGGTCATGTGTAATTTAGGAGTGAAGCAGCTCAAGTTGTCTGCTTCTTACCTGCAGTCCTAAGCTGCTTTGGAGAGGTATCACCAAACTCTAAAGAGTATAATTAGGGCCTATTGTCTTGAGTATCCCCAGGAATGGGAGAAAGGAATATCATTCTTGTTAGTTGCAACAAGGAACATGCTACTGGTTTCAGTCCCTTTGAATTGGTCTATGGCCATGAGGTTAGGGGCCCTCTTAAACTCATTAAGTAGAGATTTTTGGCACAGGGAGCGGAAACTACTCTCCTAGATAATGTGTCAAAGTTCTAAGCAAATGCTTATGCAATGGCCAGGGAACATCTCAAGGCTTCTCAGCAGGTGAAGAAAGTACAAGCAGATAGAACAGCTAAGGTACATAGTTTTCACCCCGGGGATAGGGTGCTAGTCTTGTTGCCTTTGCCTGGTGAACTCTTGAAAGCTAGATTTAATGGACCCTACTATATCAAAAAGAAACTCAGTGAGGCAAACTATATAGTTAGTTCCCCAGACAGATGAAAGAGTCAAAGGGTGTGTCAAAGAACAAAGAAAATTACAGCACAGGAATAGGCCCTTCGGCCCTCCAAGCCTGCGCCGATCCAGATCCTCTATCTAAACCTGTCGCCTATTTTCTAAGGGTCTGTATCTCTTTGCTTCCTGCCCATTCATGTATCTGTCTAGATACATCTTAAAAGACGCTATCGTGCCCGCGTCTACCACCTCCGCTGGCAACGTATTCCAGGCACCCACCACCCTCTGCGTAAAGAACTTTCCACGCATATCCCCCCTAAACTTTTCCCCTCTCACTTTGAACTCGTGACCCCTAGTAATTGAATCCCCCACTCTGGGAAAAAGCTTCTTGCTATCCACCCTGTCTATACCTCTCATGATTTTGTACACCTCAATCAGGTCCCCCCTCAACCTCCGTCTTTCTAATGAAAATAATCCTAATCTGCTCAACCTCTCTTCATAGCTAGCGCCCTCCATACCAGGCAACATCCTGGTGAACCTCCTCTGCACCCTCTCCAAAGCATCTACATCCTTTTGGTAATGTGGCGACCAGAACTGCATGCAGTATTCCAAATGTGGCCGAACCAAAGTCTTATACAACTGTAACATGACCTGCCAACCCTTGTACTCAATACCCCGTCTGATGAAGGAAAGCATGCCGTATGCCTTCTTGACCACTCTATTGACCTGCGTTGCCACCTTCAGGGAACAATGGACCTGAACACCCAAATCTCTCTGTACATCAATTTTCCCCAGGACTTTTCCATTTACTGTATAGTTCACTCTTGAATTGGATCTTCCAAAATGCATCACCTCGCATTTGCCCTGATTGAACTCCATCTGCCATTTCTCTGCCCAACTCTCCAATCTATTTATATTCTGCTGTATTCTCTGACAGTCCCCTTCACTATCTGCTACTCCACCAATCTTAGTGTCGTCTGCAAACTTGCTAATCAGACCACCTATACTTTCCTCCAAATCATTTATGTATGTCACAAACAACAGTGGTCCCAGCACGGATCCCTGTGGAACACCACTGGTCACACGTCTCCATTTTGAGAAACTCCCTTCCACTGCTACTCTCTGTCTCCTGTTGCCCAGCCAGTTCTTTATCCATCTAGCTAGTACACCTTGGACCCCATGCGCCTTCACTTTCTCCATCAGCCTACCATGTGTCATAAGAACATAAGTAATAGGAGCAGGAGTAGGCCATTTGGCCCCTCGAGCCTGCTCTGCCATTTAATAAGATCATGGCTGATCTGATTGTGGCCTAAAATCCACTTTCCTGCCTGCTCCCCATAAGCCTTGACTCCATTATAGATCAAAAATATGTCTAACTCAGCCTTGAATATATTAAATGACGCAGCCTCCACTGCGATCCGGGGAAGAGAATGCCAAAGATTAACGACCCTTTGAGAGAAGAAATTCCTCCTCACCTCCATCTTACAAGGGAGACCCATTATTTTGAAACTTTGTCCCATAGTTCTAGATTCCCCCACAAAGAGCAAGCAGCATCTACCCCTGTCAAACCACCTGAGAATCTTTTGTTTCAACAAGATCAGCTCTCATTCTTCTAAACTCCAATGAATATAGGCTCAATCTTCTCAACCTTTCCTCATAAGACAGCCCTTTCATTCAGGAATCAGCCTAGTGAACCTTCTCTAAACTGCTTCCAATGCAAGTATATCCCTCCTTAAGTAAGGAGACCAAAACTGTACACAGTACTCTAGGTGCAGTCTCACCAATGCCCTGTACAGATGTAGCAAGACTTCCCCATTTTTATACTGCAACCCCTTTGCCATAAATGCCAACATTCCATTTGTCTTCCTAATTACTTGCTGTACCTGCATGCTAACTTTTTGTGATTCATGAATGAGGACACCCAGATCCCTCTGTACTGCAGCATTCTGCAGTCTCTCTCCACGTCAATAATATTCTGCTTTGCTATTCTTCTTGCACAGTGGACAACCTCACATTTTCTCACATTATACTCCATCTGCCAAATTTTTCCCATTCACTGTGTCCTCCTCATAACTTGATTTTCTACCTATCTTTGTATGGTCTACAAATTTGGCTACATTACACTCGGTCTCTTCATCCAAGTCATTAATATAGATCATAAATAGTTGAGGCCCCAGCACTGATCTCTGTGGCACTCCATTAGTTAACAGTTTGCCAACCTGCAAATGTCCCATTTATTCCAACTCTTTGTATCTTGTTAATTAGCCAAATCTCTATCCATGCTAATATATTACCCCAATACCATGGCTCTTATCTTGTTTAGTAACCTTTTGTGTGGCACCTTATCAAATGCTGTTTGGAAAACCAAATATACTACATCTACTGGTTTCCCTTTATCCACTTTGATTGTTACATCCTTAAAGAACTCTAATAAATTTTTCAAACACGATTTCTCTTTCATAAAACCATGTTGACTCTGTCTGATTGTGTTATGATTTTCTAAATGCCCTGCTACTTCCTTTATAATGGATTCTAGCATTTTCCCAATGACAGATGTTAGGCTAGCTGGCCTATAGTTTCCTGCTTACTGTCACCCCTCCGCTTTCTTGAATAGAGGTTTTACGTTTGCAGTTTTCAATCCGCTGGGACCATTCCTCACCTGCATCCTTACCCCTCACTGTTTAGTTTAAAGCCCTCTCTACAGCCCTAGTTATATGATTCACCAGGACACAGGTCCCAGCGTATTTCAGGTGAGGGCCGTTGCAATGGTACAGCTCCTCCTTTCTCCAGATCTGGTGCCAGTGCCCAATGAATTGAAACCCATTTCTCCCATACCAATGTTTGAGCCGCACATTCAACTCTCTGATTTAATTTACTCTGTGCCAATTTGCTCGTGAGATTATTACCTTTGTGGTTCTGCTTTTTGATTTAGCCCTTGTTGCTCTTATTGCCTCAGCAGAACCTCTTTCTTAGTCCTACCTATGTTGTTCGTACCCACATGGACCATGACAGCTAAATCCTTCCCCTCCCACTCCAAGTTCCTCTGCAGCCCCAAGGAGATATCCTTAACCCTGGCACCAGGCAGGAAACAAAGCCTTTGGGAATCACGCTCTCAGCTGCAGAGAACAGTATCTATCTGCATTGATTACCGAAAGGTTAATACGGTAACTAAAATGGACTCCTATCCGATCCCAAGGCTCGAGGATTGTTTTGACAGGATGGGGAACTCTGCTTTTGTCAGCAAGATTGGTTTGCTTAAGGGATATTGGCAAGTCCCCTTGACTAACCAAGTCAAAGAAATTTCTGCGTTTGTGACAGCAGACACCAGTTCCAATGTAAAGTCATGCCATGAGGTATGAAAATGCACTGGCTACATTTCAAAAATCAACCAATCAAGTGATTTCCGTTTTGAGTAATTGTGTTGTGTACATCGGTGACCTTTTGATGTACAGTGACACTTGGTGTGATCATGTCAGACATTTGACAGCTTTATTTGACAGGCTGGCCAAAGCTAACCTTGTCATAAATCTGGCAAAGCGCGAGTTTGTCAAGGCCAAAGTCACTTATTAGGACATATTGTAGGTCAAGATCGTGTGCTATCGTGAGAGGCCAGGTTCAGGTGATAATAGATTTTCCTGTATGAAGAAAGAAGTATTACAATTACACGGTATGTATGGGTTCTATCGGAAATTTGACCTTAGCTTTAGCACAGTGGTCACCCCATTAACAAATTTATTAAAGAAAAACATGAAGATTGAATGGTCAGAGTCATGTCAAATGGCATTTGAGAAGTTGAAGGCCATTTTGAGAAAGGAGCCAGTTCTTCCAGCCTGAGATTTTAGTAAGCCATTCTTTTTTTTTATTCTATCATGGGATGTGGGCGTTGCTGGCCAAGCCATCATTTATTGTCCATCACTATGGCCCTTGAGAATGTGGTGGTAGCTGCCTTCCTGAACCACTGCAGTCCATCTGGTGTGGGTATACCCACAGGTGGCTATTGACGCCAGTGATGGAGGGATAGGAGACTTGCTGCTCCAAGATGATTCTCTTGGAGAATCCGTTCCCTGATTCTCATGGGCCTGTATGACAGGCCTGTCCCTGATTCTGTTGATGGTGGATGGCAGTGTTGTCCCTGATTCTTATGGTACTGAATGACAGTCCTATGCCTGATTCTCATGATGCTGTATGACAGTGTTTACCCCTGATTCTCAGGTGATGTACAACAGTCCTGGCCCAGTTTTGCATAAGGCTGTATGGCATGCCTGTCCCTGATTCTCATGGTGACGAACGATAAGGTTGTCTCTGATTCTTGTGATGCTGTATGACAGTCATGACCCTGATACTTATGACTGCCCTATCCCTGATTCTCATTGTGCTGAATTGCACTGTGGTCCCTGATGCTTATGGTGATTTTTTTTGAGTATTGTACCTGACTCTCAAGGTGCTGTATGACAGTCCTTTACCTGATACTCCAGGTGCTGTATGACAGTCCTGTACCTGATACTCCAGGTGCTTTCTGACAGTCCTGTACCTGATACTCCAGGTGCTTTATGACAGTCCTGTACCTGATACTCCAGGTGCTTTATGACAGTCCTGTACCTGATACTCCAGGTGCAGTATGACAGTCCTGTACCTCATACTCCAGGTGCTTTATGACAGTCCTGTACCTGACACTCCAGGTGCTTTATGACAGTCCTGTACCTGATACTCCAGGTGCTGTATGACAGTCCTGTATCTGATACTCCAGGTGCTGTATGACAGTCCTGTACCTGATACTCCAGGTGATGTATGACAGTCCTGTATCTGATACTCCAGGTCCTTTATGACAGTCCTGTATCTGATACTCCAGGTGCTTTATGACAGTCCTGCATCTGATACTCCAGGTGCTTTATGACAGTCCTGTATCTGATACTCCAGGTGCTTTATGGCAGTCCTGTATCTGATACTCCAGGTGCTGTATGACAGTCCTGTACCTGATACTCCAGGTGCTGTATGACAGTCCTGTACCTGATACTCCAGGTGCTTTATAACAGTCCTGTACCTGATACTCCAGGTGCTGTATGACAGTCCTGTATCTGATACTCCAGGTGCTTTATGACAGTCCTGTACCTGATACTGCAGGTGCTTTATGACAGTCCTGTGCCTGATACTCCAGGTGCTGTATGACAGTTCTGTATCTGATACTCCAGGTGCTTTATGACAGTCCTGTACCTGATACTCCAGGTGCTGTATGACAGTCCTGTACCTGATACTCCAGGTGCTGTATGACAGTCCTGTATCTGATACTCCAGGTGCTTTATGACAGTCCTGTACCTGATACTGCAGGTGCTGTATGACAGTCCTGTATCTGATACTCCAGGTGCTGTATGACAGTCCTGTATCTGATACTCCAGGTGCTTTATGACAGTCCTGTACCTGATACTCCAGGTGCTGTATGACAGTCCTGTATCTGATACACCAGGTGGTTTATGACAGTCCTGTACCTGATACTCCAGGTGCTTTATGACAGTCCTGTAGCTGATACTCCAGGTGCTGTATGACAGTTCTGTATCTGATACTCCAGGTGCTGTATGACAGTCCTGTAGCTGATACTCCAGGTGCTGTATGACAGTCCTGTACCTGATACTCCAGGTGATGTATGACAGTCCTGTATCTGATACTCCAGGTCCTTTATGACAGTCCTGCATCTGATACTCCAGGTGCTTTATGACAGTCCTGCATCTGATACTCCAGGTGCTTTATGACAGTCCTGTATCTGATACTCCAGGTGCTTTATGGCAGTCCTGTATCTGATACTCCAGGTGCTGTATGACAGTCCTGTACCTGATACTCCAGGTGTTGTATGACAGTCCTGTATCTGATACTCCAGGTGCTTTATGACAGTCCTGTATCTGATACTCCAGGTGCTGTATGACAGTCCTGTACCTGATACTCCAGGTGTTGTATGACAGTCCTGTATCTGATACTCCAGGTGCTTTATGACAGTCCTGTATCTGATACTCCAGGTGCTGTATGACAGTCCTGTACCTGATACTGCAGGTGCTTTATGACAGTCCTGTGCCTGATACTCCAGGTGCTTTATGGCAGTCCTGTACCTGATACTCCAGGTGCTGTATGACAGTCCTGTACCTGATACTCCAGGTGCTTTATGGCAGTCCTGTACCTGATACTCCAGGTGCTTTATGACAGTCCTGTATCTGATACTCCAGGTGCTTTATGGAAGTCCTGTACCTGATACTCCAGGTGCTTTATGGAAGTCCTGTACCTGATACTCCAGGTGCTGTATGACAGTCCTGTACCTGATACTCCAGGTGCTTTATGACAGTCCTGTACCTGATACTCCAGGTGCTGTATGACAGTCCTGTACCTGATACTCCAGGTTCTTTATGACAGTCCTGTACCTGATACTCCAGGTTCTTTATGACAGTCCTGTACCTGATACTCCAGGTGCTGTATGACAGTCCTGTACCTGATACTCCAGGTGCTTTATGACAGTCCTGTACCTGATACTCCAGGTGCTGTATGACAGTCCTGTACCTGATACTCCAGGTGCTTTATGGCAGTCCTGTACCTGATACTCGAGGTGCTTTATGACAGTCCTGTATCTGATACTCCAGGTGCTTTATGGAAGTCCTGTACCTGATACTCCAGGTGCTTTATGGCAGTCCTGTACCTGATACTCCAGGTGCTTTATGACAGTCCTGTACCTGATACTCCAGGTGCTGTATGACAGTCCTGTACCTGATACTCCAGGTTCTTTATGACAGTCCTGTACCTGATACTCCAGGTTCTTTATGACAGTCCTGTACCTGATACTCCAGGTGCTGTATGACAGTCCTGTACCTGATACTCCAGGTGCTTTATGACAGTCCTGTACCTGATACTCCAGGTGCTTTATGACAGTTCTGTACCTGATACTCCAGGTGCTGTATGACAGTCCTGTACCTGATACTCCAGGTTCTTTATGACAGTCCTGTACCTGATACTCCAGGTGCTTTATGACAGTCCTGTACCTGATACTCCAGGTGCTGTATGACAGTTCTGTACCTGATACTCCAGGTGCTTTATGACAGTCCTGTACCTGATACTCCAGGTGTTGTATGACAGTCCTGTATCTGATACTCCAGGTGCTTTATGACAGTCCTGTATCTGATACTCCAGGTGCTGTATGACAGTCCTGTAGCTGATACTGCAGGTGCTGTATGACAGTCCTGTACCTGATACTGCAGGTGCTGTATGACAGTCCTGTACCTGATACTGCAGGTGCTGTATGACAGTCCTGTACCTGATACTGCAGGTGCTGTATGACAGTCCTGTATCTGATACTGCAGGTGCTGTATGACAGTCCTGTATCTGATACTCCAGGTGTTGTATGACAGTCCTGTATCTGATACTCCAGGTGCTTTATGACAGTCCTGTATCTGATACTCCAGGTGCTGTATGACAGTCCTGTACCTGATACTCCAGGTGCTGTATGACAGTCCTGTACCTGATACTCCAGGTGCTGTATGACAGTCCTGTATCTGATACTCCAGGTGCTTTATGACAGTCCTGTACCTGATACTCCAGGTGCTTTATGACAGTCCTGTATCTGATACTCCAGGTGCTTTATAACAGTCCTGTACCTGATACTCCAGGTGCTGTATGACAGTCCTGTATCTGATACACCAGGTGCTTTATGACAGTCCTGTAGCTGATACTCCAGGTGCTGTATGACAGTTCTGTATCTGATACTCCAGGTGCTGTATGACAGTCCTGTAGCTGATACTCCAGGTGCTGTATGACAGTTCTGTATCTGATACTCCAGGTGCTGTATGACAGTCCTGTAGCTGATACTCCAGGTGCTGTATGACAGTCCTGTACCTGATACTCCAGGTGCTGTATGACAGTCCTGTAGCTGATACTCCAGGTGCTGTATGACAGTCCTGTAGCTGATACTCCAGGTGCTGTATGACAGTCCTGTACCTGATACTCCAGGTGGTTTATGACAGTCCTGTATCTGATACTCCAGGTGCTTTATGACAGTCCTGTATCTGATACTCCAGGTGCTGTATGACAGTCCTGTACCTGATACTCCAGGTGCTGTATGACAGTCCTGTACCTGATACTGCAGGTGCTGTATGACAGTCCTGTATCTGATACTCCAGGTGTTGTATGACAGTCCTGTATCTGATACTCCAGGTGCTTTATGACAGTCCTGTACCTGATACTGCAGGTGCTGTATGACAGTCCTGTACCTGATACTCCAGGTCCTTTATGACAGTCCTGTATCTGATACTCCAGGTGCTTTATGACAGTCCTGTACCTGATACTCCAGGTGCTGTATGACAGTCCTGTATCTGATACACCAGGTGGTTTATGACAGTCCTGTACCTGATACTCCAGGTGCTGTATGACAGTCCTGTACCTGATACTCCAGGTGCTGTATGACAGTCCTGTATCTGATACACCAGGTGGTTTATGACAGTCCTGTACCTGATACTCCAGGTGCTGTATGACAGTCCTGTACCTGATACTCCAGGTGCTGTATGACAGTCCTGTATCTGATACACCAGGTGGTTTATGACAGTCCTGTACCTGATACTCCAGGTGCTGTATGACAGTCCTGTACCTGATACTCCAGGTGCTGTATGACAGTCCTGTACCTGATACTCCAGGTGCTGTATGACAGTCCTGTACCTGATACTCCAGGTCCTTTATGACAGTCCTGTATCTGATACTCCAGGTGCTTTATGACAGTCCTGTACCTGATACTCCAGGTGCTGTATGACAGTCCTGTATCTGATACACCAGGTGGTTTATGACAGTCCTGTACCTGATACTCCAGGTGCTGTATGACAGTCCTGTACCTGATACTCCAGGTGCTTTATGACAGTCCTGTACCTGATACTCCTGGTGTTGTATGACAGTCCTGTATCTGATACTCCAGGTGCTTTATGACAGTCCTGTATCTGATACTCCAGGTGCTGTATGACAGTCCTGTAGCTGATACTGCAGGTGCTGTATGACAGTCCTGTACCTGATACTCCAGGTGCTTTATGACAGTCCTGTATCTGATACTCCAGGTGTTGTATGACAGTCCTGTATCTGATACTCCAGGTGCTTTATGACAGTCCTGTACCTGATACTGCAGGTGCTGTATGACAGTCCTGTATCTGATACTCCAGGTGCTGTATGTCAGTCCTGTATCTGATACTCCAGGTGCTTTATGACAGTCCTGTATCTGATACTCCAGGTGCTTTATGACAGTCCTGTACCTGATACTCCAGGTGCTGTATGACAGTCCTGTACCTGATACTCCAGGTGCTGTATGACAGTCCTGTATCTGATACACCAGGTGGTTTATGACAGTCCTGTACCTGATACTCCAGGTGCTGTATGACAGTCCTGTATCTGATACACCAGGTGGTTTATGACAGTCCTGTACCTGATACTCCAGGTGCTGTATGACAGTCCTGTACCTGATACTCCAGGTGCTTTATGACAGTCCTGTATCTGATACTCCAGGTGCTGTATGACAGTCCTGTAGCTGATACTCCAGGTGCTGTATGACAGTCCTGTAGCTGATACTCCAGGTGCTGTATGACAGTCCTGTACCTGATACTCCAGGTGATGTATGACAGTCCTGTATCTGATACTCCAGGTCCTTTATGACTGTCCTGTATCTGATACTCCAGGTGCTTTATGACAGTCCTGTATCTGATACTCCAGGTGCTTTATGACAGTCCTGTACCTGATACTCCAGGTGCTGTATGACAGTCCTGTACCTGATACTCCAGGTGCTTTATGGCAGTCCTGTACCTGATACTCCAGGTGCTTTATGACAGTCCTGTATCTGATACTCCAGGTGCTTTATGGAAGTCCTGTACCTGATACTCCAGGTGCTTTATGGAAGTCCTGTACCTGACACTCCAGGTGCTTTATGGCAGTCCTGTACCTGATACTCCAGGTGCTTTATGACAGTCCTGTACCTGATACTCCAGGTGCTGTATGACAGTCCTGTACCTGATACTCCAGGTTCTTTATGACAGTCCTGTACCTGATACTCCAGGTTCTTTATGACAGTCCTGTACCTGATACTCCAGGTGCTGTATGACAGTCCTGTACCTGATACTCCAGGTGCTTTATGACAGTCCTGTACCTTCGACTCCAGGTGCTTCATGATATTCCTTTAGTTTAGTTTAGTTTAGAGATACAGCACTGAAACAGGCCCTTCGCCCCACCGAGTCTGTGCCGACCATCAGCCACCCATTTATACTAATCCTACACTAATTCCATATTCCTACCACATCCCTACCTGTCCCTATATTTCCCTCCCCCCTACCTGTACTAGGGGCAATTTATAATGGCCAATTAACCTATCAACCTGCAAGTCTTTGGCATGTGGGAGGAAACCGGAGCACCTGGAGGAAACCCACGAAGACACAAGGAGAACTTGCAAACTCCGCACAGGCAGTACCCAGAATTGAACCCGGGTCGCTGAAGCTGTGAGGCTGCGGTGCTAACCACTGCGCCACTGTGCCGCCCACCTGATATTCCAGGTGCTGTATGGCAGTCCTGTAGCTGATTGCAAGAGTGTGCTACAGTGGAAGTTTGGTAAGTGAGGACAATTAGGGGTTACTTTTATCTAATGTCTTTTATTTCGCAGATCAACTTAACAGTTGCTGTTCGGTTTGGAGAAGGTGAGTTTTAGACCAGGTTTAAACAGGGTTCACTCAGGCTCTGCTTGCAGCTGCACCTTGTTAATTAGTGAATTGGTTTGAACCAGTTTTCAGGGGGCTAGAGTCAGTCAGTATAAAAGTGAGCCATCTTACAGTGCTGACTTTCTTTGCACTGGAGTGCTACAGTGGAAGTTTGGTAAGTGAGGAAGTTCAGTGAGGAGCTCCTTTTATTTCCTACCTGTCCTCAGTGAGGGGAACTGAGAGTTTCCAAAGAGCACAGCTGACTGGGAGAAGACTCGGAGGGTGGAGTTCTGGATCGGTAAGTGTAAAAAACTTACCTCTGGTAAAAAAAACTGAAAGTGATGTCACAGGAAAGCTGTGACCTGATTGGCCGGTAGGGAATTTTCTTTTTACCCTGAATTTGAAAGTTAAAGATTGATAAAAATTGATTAAAACCCTAATTAACTAATTAATAAGTAGAGTAACTAAACCAGAGGGAGGAGATTTTGTTAGCATTTAATGTTTATAGTAGGAATCTAACACTAGGGACTATGTAGTTACAACAATTTAGTAAGGATTTAATAAGTATTTATTTTTAATTAATTTATTAATTAGTGCTAGAAATGTCAGTCAGAGGGGTGAAGTGCTTCACCTGTGAGATGTGGGAGGTCCGTGACGCTTCCAGCGTTCCGGACGACTACATCTGCAGGAAGTGTACCCAGTTGCAGCTCCTCACAGACCGCATGGATCAGTTGGAGCAGCTGTTGGATGCACTTAGGAGCATGCAGGTGGCAGAGAGTGTCATAGACAGGAGTTTTAGAGAAGTGGTTACACCCAAGGTGCAGGCAGATAGATGGGTGACTGCTAGAAGGGGCAGGCAGTCAGTGCAGGAATCCCCTGTGGCTATCCCCTCTCTAATAACAAGTATGCTGTTTTGGATACTGTGGTGGTGGGGGGAATGGCCTATCAGGGGAAAACAGCAGCAGCCAGAGCAGTGGCACCATGGCTGGCACTGTTGTTCAGCAGGGAGGGACAAAGTGCAGAAGAGCAATAGTTATAGGGGACTCTATAGTCAGGGGCACAGATCGGCACTCTGTGGATGTGAAAGAGACTCTAGAGTTGGATGTTGCCTCCCTGGTGCCAGGGTCAAGGATGTCTCTGAACGGACAGGGGGCATTCTGAAGGGGGAGGGTGAACAGCCAGATGTTGTGGTACACATCGGTACCAATGACATAGGCAGGAAGAGCGGCGAGGTCCTGCAGGGGGAGTTTAGGGAGTTAGGTAGAAAGTTAAAAGATGCAACCTGTAGGGTTGTAATCTCTGGATTACTCCCTGTGCCATGTGCCAGTGAGGCTAGAAATAGGAAGATAGTGCAGCTAAACACGTGGCTGAACAGCTGGTGTAGAAGGGAGGGTTTCAGATATCTGGACCATTGGGATCTCTTCAGGGACAGATGGGACCTGTACAAGAAGGACAGGTTGCATCTAAACTGGAGGGGCACAAATATCCTGGCTGCGAGGTTTGCTGGCGTCACTCGGGAGGGTTTAAACTAGTGTGGCGGGGGGTGGGAACCAGAGCAGGGGGACAGCTATATGACCGACTTCCCTGATTTTCAATGATGCTATACAACAGGTCTGATCCTGATTCTCATAGTGATGTATGACAATGCTGTCCCTGACTCTTTTGTTATGGTACGGCAATCATGTCACTTATTCTGTTAGTGCTGTATGTCAGCAATATGCCTGTTTCCCATTTATTGCCCATCCCTAATTGCCCTTGAGAAGGTGGTGGTGAGCTGCCTTCTTGAACCACTGCAGTCCATGTGGGGTAGGTACACCCACAGTACTGTTAGGAAGGGAGTTCCAGGATTTTGACCCAGCGACAGTGAAGGAATGGCGATGTAGTTCCAAGTCAGGATGGTGTGTGACTTGGAGGGGACCTTGCAGGTGGTGCTGTTCCCATGCATCTGCTGCTCTTGTCTTTCTAGGTGGTAGAGGTCACAGGTTTGGAAGGTGCTGTTGAAGGGGCCTTGGTGAGTTGCTGCAGTGCATCTTGTATAATGTACGCTGCTGCCACTGTGTGTTGGTGGCGGAGGGATGGGGTGCTATTCAAGTGGGCTGCTTTGTCCTAGATGGTGTTGAGCTTCTTGAGCGTTGGAGCTGCACCCATCCAGGGAAGTGGAGAGTATTTCAACAGACTCCTGACTTGTGCCTCATGGACAGGTATTGAGGAGACAGGAGGTGAGTTGCTCGCCACAGGATTTGCAGCTTCTGACCTGCTCTTGTAGCCGCAGCATTTAGATGGCTGGACCAGTTCAGTTTCTGGTCAATAGTGACCCCCAGAATGTTGATAGTGGGGATTCAGCAATGGTAATGCCATCAAACATCAAGGGGAGATGGTTAGACTCTGTTTGAGATGGTCATTGCCTGGCACTTGTGTGACTTGAATGTTATTTGCCATTTATCAGCCCAAGCCTGGATGTTGTCCAGGCCTTGCTGCATATGGACATGGTGGTGAATGACTGTTTCCCCTGATTCTCATGGGGCTGTATGACAGTTCTGTCCCTGGTTTTCATAGTGATGTATGTCAGCGTTATCACTGATTCTCAAGCTGCTGTATGACAGACCTGTTTCTGATTCTCTTGCTGTTGTATAATAGTCCTGCCTCTGATGTTCATGGTGATGTATGACAGTCCTGTTCTTTATACTCATGGTGCTGTATGATACTTATACCCCTAATTCTTATGCTGTTGTAAGGGACGGTCTGTCCCTTTATTCTCATGCCTCTGTATGACATTTGTCCCTCATTCTTATCGTGATGTATGACATTGCTGTGATGATAAGAGTGCTGCAAATACTCAGCAGGTCTCGCACAACTGTGGAGAAAGAAACAGTTAACCTTTCAGCTTTGTGATATTTCATCAGAACTGGCAACGGTTAGAAACGTAACAGTCTTTGAGCAAGTAAAAGAAGTGAGGGGGGGGGGTGTGGGGAATTAGAACAAAAGGGAAGGTCTGATAGGATGGAGGGCAGGAGAGATTAAATGACAGATTTCATGGAATAAAAGGCAAATGGAGTGTTAAATAGTACTAATAAAGACAAAGCATTTGTCTAGAGGGAGTGCGAATGGCAGAATAATGAACGGCTCTGTCTGAAAGCAAAAACATGAATAACAAGTTTAAGACAAGCACATCGTTTAAAAAAATATATATAAAATATAAAAATAAAAAATATAAAAGAAAATAAGTAATGAACAGTGGGGGTCATGGTCTGAAATTGTTGAAATCAATGAGTCCAAAAGGCTGTAGAGTGCCTAATCGGAAGATGCGGTACTGTTCCTCAAGCTCACGTTGAGCTTCACTGAAATACCGCAGCAGGCCAAGAACAGAAATGTTGGTCTAAGAGCAGGGTGGTGAATTGAAATGGCAAGCAACCAGAAGCTCTGGGTCATGCTTGTGGACTGAGTGGAGGTGTTCTGCAAAGTGATCACTCAATCTGCATTTGCTCTCCCCAATGTAGAGGCGACCGCACTGTGAGCAGTGTGTACAGTATACTAAATTGGAAATATATAAATTGCTGCTTCACCTGGAAGGAGTGTTTGGGTCCTTGGATGGAGAGGAGGTAAAAGGGCAGGTATTACACTTCCTGCAATTGCATGGGAAGGTGCCATGGGAAAGGGACGAGGTGTCGGGTGTGATGGAGGAGTGGACCAGGGTGTCGCGGTGGGAATAGTCCCTTCGGAATGCTGACGGGAGGGGAAGATGTGTTTGGCGGTGGCATCATGCTGCAAGTGGAGGAAATGGCGGAGGACGATCCTTTGGATGTGGAGGCTGGTGGGGTGGAAAGTGAGGACAAGGGGAACCGTGTCATGGTTCTGGGAGGGAGGGGAAGGGGTGAGGGCAGAACTGCGGGGAATGGGCCGGACATGGTCGAGGGCCCTGTCAACCACAGTTTGGGGGGGGGGGGGTGGGGGGCGGGAATCCTCGGTTGAGGAAAAAGAAAGACATGTCAGAAGCGCTGTCATGGAAGGTAGCATCATCAGAACAGATGCGTCGGAGATGCTGAAACTGGGAGAATGGAATGGAGTCCTTACAGGAGGCAGGGTGTGTAGAAGTGTGGGAGTCGGTGGGCTTATAATGAATATTAATGGACAGCCTATCCCCAGAGATGGAGTCAGAAGTTGAGAAAGGGAGGGGTGTTGGAGATGGACCATGTGAAAGTGAGAAGGGTGGAAATTGGAAGCAAAGGTGATGAAGTTTTCTAGTTCGGGGCGAGAGCAGGAAACGGCACCGATACAGTCATCAATGTACCGGAAAAAGAGTTGGTGGAGGGGGCCTGAGTAGGACTGGAACACGGAATGTTCGACATATCCCACAAAAAGACAGGCATAACTAGGACCCATGCGGGCACCCATAGCAACACATTTATTTGGAGGAAGTGAGTCGAGTGAAGGATAAGTTGTTCAATGTGAGAACAAGTTCAGCCAGGCGGAGGATGGTGGTGGTGGATGGGGACTGGTTGGGCCTCTCCAAGGAAGAAGCAGAGAGCCCGCAAACCCTCCTGGTGGGGATTGGAGGTGTGGAGATTGGATGTCCATAGTGAAGAGGAGGTGGTAGGGGCCATGAAACTGGAATCTGTTGAAATGACATAGGGCGTCAGAAGAGTCACGGATATAGACTGGAACAAGGGGAGAAAAAAATAATGAAATTGCTGTCGCTCATTCTCAAGGTGCAGTATGACAGTCCTCTTCTGATGCTCTTGTGCTGTTTGACAGTGTTTTCCCTTATTATGATGTTGTATGACAGTCCTATCCCTGATTCTCATAGTGCTGTACTATATTTTTGTCCCTAATTCTCATGGTGATCTACAATTGTGTTCTTGATTTTTCCGTTGCTCCTGATTCCGTTGCTGTTGATTGATAGTCCTCTCCCTGGTCTCATGGAGCTGTACAATAGTCCTGTCAATGATTCTCATGTTGATGCATGGCAGTCCTGTCCTTGATTCTCTTGCTGCTATATAGCAATGATACCCCTGATTTGTCATGGTGATGTATGAGAGTGTTGTCCCTGATTAGCATCGTGCTAAATGACAGTCCTGTCCCTGATTATTATGGTGCTGCAAGACAGTCCTGTGCCTGAGTCTCATAGTGCTGTAAGACAGTCTTGTTGCTGATACTCATCGTGCTGTACAACGGTTTTGTCTCTAAATCTCATGGTACTCTACAAGTCCTTGATTCTAATGTTGCTGTCCAACAGTTCTGTCCCTGATTCCCATAGTGACGCATGACAATCTTGTCCTGATGCTCTTGGTGCTGTCCGACAATGTTCCTGTTTTGCCTGATGCTGTACAACAGTGTTGTCCCTGATTTTCTTGATGTATGATGGACAATGGCCATGTCTCTCTTGGTACTGTAGGACAGTGTTGACCCTGATTCTCATGGTGTTGTACAACAATGTTATCCCTGATTCTGATGGTGCTGTACTACAGTCCTGCCCTGATTCTCATGGTGCTGTGCGACCGTCCTTTCTTTTATTCTCATTGTGCTGCAAGACGGTCCTGTTCCTGATTCTCATGGTGCTGTATGACAGTCTTGTCGCTGATACTCATCGTGCTGTTCAACAGTGTTGTGTCTAAATCTCAAGGTGCTCTATGACTGTGTCCTTCATTCTTGTGTTACTATACAACAGTTCTGATCATGATTCTCCTGATGCTGTATGACAATGATCCTGATTCTCATGATGCTGTACAATAGACAATGTCCCTGTCTTTCTTGGTACTGTATGACACTGTTGACCCTGATTCTCAGGCTGCTGTACGTCACTGTTGTCCCAGATGAGGATTGCTGTGCAGCAGTCCTGTCCCTGATTCTCATGGTGCTGTATGAAAGTCCTGTTCCTGATACTCATTGTAATGCTCGACAGTCCTCTCCTGGACTGTCATGAGGCTGCTGGACAGTCCTATCCCTTACTGTCATGCTGATGTACGACAGTGTCCTTCTGGATTTTCACCGTGCTGGTGCACGGTACTGTCCCAGAGTGTCATGGTGCTGTAAGACAGCATTGTCCCGGAATCTGATGGTGCTGTATGAAAATTCTGTTCCTGGTTCTCATGGTGCTGTACGACAGTGTTGTCCCTGATTCACATGGTGCTGTACGACAGGGTTGTCCCTGATTCACATGGTGCTGTACCACAGTGTTGTCCCTGATTCACATGGTGCTGTACGACATTGTTGTCCCTGATTCACATGGTGCTGTACGACATTGTTGTCCCTGATTCACATGGTGCTGTACCACAGTGTTGTCCCTGATTCACATGGTGCTGTTCGACAGTGTTGTCCCTGATTCACATGGTGCTGTACGACAGGGTTGTCCCTGATTCACATGGTGCTGTACGACAGGGTTGTCCCTGATTCACATGGTGCTGTACCACAGTGTTGTCCCTGATTCACATGGTGCTGTTCGACAGTGTTGTCCCTGATTCACATGGTGCTGTACGACATTGTTGTCCCTGATTCACATGGTGCTGTTCGACAGTGTTGTCCCTGATTTTCATGGTGCTGTACGACATTGTTGTCCCTGATTCACTTGGTGTTGTTTGACATTCCTGTTGCTGACTCTAATGGTGATGCATAAGAGTGATCTCCCTGATTAGCATTGTGCTTAACAGGTCTGTCCCTGATTGTCTTGGTATATGACAGTGGAGTCCCTGATTCCTTTGTAGCTGTAGGTAGTATGCTGCTAATATGCTTGGTGATGTACGACAGCCCTGTTCCTATTTCTCATGGAGTTCGACGAAAGTCATCTCCCTGATTCTCATGGTGCTGTAGGAAAGTCCTGTTTCTGATTCTCATTGTGTTGTTCGACAGTCTTGCGGTAGTGATGGAACTGCACCTGTATGTGAGGTTGCAATCATTGAACGATGCCATGTTTTCCATTCCGTCCAGTTCCATCTTCAATTTTTCTTGAATGTATATGCTGCATTTTCACGGTGGGTTGATTGACGGCATTGAAGCTTCTTTAAGGTGAAGATTGCAACCCCTGGAAATTCCCAACCGTGTCAAACCGGTCTGGGTACAACCTCTGTGTTCTTGTACTGATTCAATGGGTGTGCACCTGTTTTGACTGCTGTGATTTTCTGACTGGGTCAGCTCATGGAGGGCGACCATGTTAAGTTCGTTGGACGCTGGCAGCCCTGCTACTGCTGGTCCTCACACATCCACTATGTAGAATATCTGAGTAGACCATGTTGATTCTTTGTATCTGCATTCCAGGTCTATGGAACCTGTGCACTTTATTGTGGAGCCATTGTATGCCGTAAGCTTCACACCTGTGGGTTCCTCCAGAGACTTCCATGACTTGTGGTACATGTCCTCGAGAATGTAGAAAGGTAGAGTGCTGCCACTTGCATCTTTGTCAATCTTCACTCTCAGTCTATGCCGTCCAGCCTTATTGGGGCTGATGATCTGGATGTAGAGTTTCCATTTTGTTAATGGAATGGACCTGTTCCGCTAAGGTGATCATATGAAATATCTTCACCTCGATCCACCTCATCCATTTCCTGGATGGGTCTGTGCTTTTGGCAATGCCTGGACGTTTCTCGCCTCCCTCCACCTCTGGGTGGTGTAGTTCTGCGGTTTGAGCGCTGCCCCCTCTGGCTTCTCCCCGCGTTCCTGCTGCTGGACTTTCTGTAAAGTTTGGACCAGTGCCCTCTAAGCCCACATGCCTTGCATATGTCTGCGCATGTTGGGCATCCTGCAGTTACTGCACACCTTGTTCTGCCTTGGTGCCTTAGATATTGTACTGACAGGGATTTCAGACCCGAAGACTTGAAAACACTGTCTCCCTGCAATAATTGCCTTGTATCTGCATCCGTCCTGTATTATGCTCTCCACGTCGTATCCCTTCGGCTTTTCCAGGAGGTCTTTCTGGAATGCTTTAATAGGACTGGAGATGATAACCAACTCCATAATTCATTCTGAGAGTTTAGCATCAGAGAAGTCGCATTCCTTGACTTTCTCTCTGCATCAGTTAACAAAGTCGTCCAAGCTCTCGTCTGCTTTCTGTCTATATCACATGAGTTCCAGGCGGTATACTCTGAAATTGACTTTAATCTTAAGCTGATTTTCTAATGTTGTCCATAGCTTTGATGGATCTTTCTGGTCCACTTCAGATAAACCAGAGGTATTGATTCTGCACAGACCTTCGTTCCCTATGGTGATCCTAATGTTTATAGCCTGTTTCTCAGCATCCACAATCTCATGGTCTAGGAAGCATAGTTCAATCCTCTGCTTAAACAGTTTGAACTCGCCTGGGACATCAGATGCTTTCCAGTCTATCTCTGGAAATCTGGTTGCCATTGTCTAAGCCTTCTACTCTTTACTCTCTCTGAGGAGCAAACTTTGCTTTAAAAGTTGCAGCAATCTGCAATGTCAGGAGTCACGCCCTGAGCTGTGTTGCTGCAGCACGGGCTTGTGAACTTGTAGGTGGGAGGGGTCCTGGCATCAGGGTTGGCTAATGGCGCACAGTGTGGTGATGGTGGGAAGGCATCCTTGCCAAAACATTACACTGCACTAATATCTACAACTGAAACTAGTGATTTTTCTTTTGTCTTGCCAGCTCGGGGCCAAACTGGGTGTAAGATTTGATAGGATAAGGGGTTTTATACCCCCTTCTAAGGTGGGAACAGACTTGGCAGCACAACAGCTTGTTGTGCATCGACTTTATTGAGATACAGGTAAGGACAAGTTTAAGTTTTCAGAAACTATAGTCACAAACCTAGGCAGTAATTAACAGTCTAACACAGATACTACCCGTATTAGAGACTGTACGGCAGAGCGCATGACTAGTTTCTTTTGCAGCTTTTGATCTTCAAGTTTTTCTTGTCAGTCTCTCTCTTGTCTCTTGTTGTTCTCTGCGGCACAGTCGTAAAGATAAGATTCCTTTTACCCTGGCAGCTTTCCAGTTAACCCTCCCCTCTCCCAATCGGTGATTAGTCTTGTATTAAAGGATGCCTTTCTTAACCAACCAAGGATCATTTTGTGACGGTTGCTAAGCTTTCAGATTTGTGCAAGCAGTACCCCTTTGTGTTGTCTACTTTATCTCAATGCTTTTACATTTCGAGATTCCTTATCGCATTACAAGGCAAATCTCTGCAGAAGCTGTTCTCACTGCTCTCGAGGTCTGTCACTTTTGCTGCAAGTAAGCATTTTAAAACTTGCCATAATCTCCCAGAATCCCCCTGCCTTGACATCTTGTCCATACTGTGCCCTATTTCCTAATTTTTTCCACTTTACCATACTACAAAGAAGTGTTCTAATAAAGCTAAATGTTAGTTTATGATAAGTTAGTTTTTAGTTTATAATAGCTGGATTTTAACTATTAGTATGCTGGTTAGTAACTTTTAGTAACCTAATAATCATACAGGGAGTGCGCCCAAATCATCAATCTACTCACACTGATGCTCTTCCGATGTGAGAGCTGTGATCTGGTCAGTGCTTCAAGTAGGGCATCTGAATTGAATTGTCATTTTTAGCTGCTGATCAATGCTGTCCACTCACCTATCACCATATTGTTATCTTTCTAGATTAATACAAACGAAGCTGAAGATCTGGCATAGAGGTTGAACATAGAGCTTTGATGGAGACTTGTTATTTCAGCTTACGCAAGTTAACTAACGGTGCAAGAGAACTGAATCACATGATATTGCATCAGTTCCTGTGATGACATACATATTAGCATAAACATATATTTAGATTATTATATTTAACATACTAACAAATACACTATCACAAGTGCTGCCCCTGATTCTTTTGGTGATGTGTGACAGTCACGCCCCTGATTCTTATGGTGATGTACTGACAGTCCAGCCCCTGATTCTTATGGTGATGTACTGACAGTCCAGCCCCTGATTCTTATGGTGATGTGCAACAGTCCCACCCCTGGTTATCATGGTGATGTATGACAGTCCCACCCCTGGTTATCATGGTGATGTATGACAGTTCCACCCCTGATTCTCATGGTGCTAAATGACAGTCCTATCCCTGATTCTCATGCTGCTGTATGACCAAGTCCTTTATTCTTGTGGTGCTGTATGAAGTTCCTGTCGCTGATACTTATGGTGATGTTTGATAATCCTGTCCCTGATTCTTTTGGTGCTATACGAAAGTCCTGTCCCTCATTCCCATGGCACTGTACAACAGTGCTGTCCCTGACTCCCATGGGGATGAATAACAGTCTTGTCCCTGATTCACTTGGTACTATCCAACAGAAAATTTCTCTGATTCTCATGGTGCTGTATGGCAATGTTGTCCCTGATTCACATGGTGCTATTTGACAGTGTTGTCCCTGATTCTCTTGCTGAAGTATGACAGAAAATGTCCGTGTTTCTCATTGTACTGTAGGACATTGTTGACCCTGATTCTCATGGTGCTGTATGACAATCCTGTCCCTGATTCTTTGTACTGTATTTCAGCCCTGTTCCTGATTCTGTTGGTGCTGTTTGACAGTGTTTTCCCTTATTATAATGATGCTGAATGACAGTTCTGTCCATTATTCTCATGGAGCTTTATGACGTTCTTGTCCTGGATTTTCACGGTGCTGTACGACAATACTTTTCCTGATTCTTATGGTGATGTATGACAGTCTTGTCCCAGATTCTCTTGATACTGTCTGATAGGCAATTTCCAAATTTTTCCTGCAGCTCTATGACAAGGTTAACCTTGATTCGCATGGTGCTTTTCAACAGTGTTGTCCTTGAATCTCATGGTGCTGTATTACAGATCTGTCCCTGATTCCCATGGTCCTGGATGGTGTTCCTCGTGCTGTACGACAGTCTTGTGCCTACTTTTCATGGTTGTTAATGGCAGTCCTCTTCCTGATACTCATGGTGCTGTATCACAGTTTTGTCTCTAAATTTCATGTTGATCTATGACAAACCTGATCCAGATTCCCATGTTGGTGTATGACAGTCCAGTTCATGATTCTCATTTTGATGTATGAAAGTCATGTTTATGGTTATAATGGTGCTGTATGACGGTCCTTCCCCTGATTTCTTATGGTGCTACAAGATAGTCCTGTCCCTGATTTTCATGGTGCAGTATGACAGTCTTGTTGCTAATATGCATCCTGCTGTACAACAGTGTTGTCTCCAAATCTCATGGTGCCGTACTAGAGTCAGGGCATGTTCTGTCCAGGATTTTCATGTTGCTGTGTGACAGTCCTATCCTTGATTCCCATTGTGGTGCATTATATTCCTATCCCTGTTTCTCATGGAGCTGTAAAGAGGCCTGTCCCTGATTCTCATGGTGTATGACAATGTTGTCCCGGATTCTTGCATTGGTGTATGACACTCCTGTCCCTAATATTCATGGTGCCATACCACTGTGTTGTCCCCGATTTTCATGTTGATGAATGGAAGACCTGTCCCTGGTTCTCATTTTGGTGTATAACAGTGCAGACCCTGATTCTCATGGTGCTGTATGGCAGTCCTGTTCCTGATTGTCATGGTGTTCTATGACAATCCTGTTTCTAATTCTCATTGTTCTTTACAACAGTGTTGTCCCTGATTCTGATGGGTCTGTACGGCAGTGTGGTCTCTCAATGTCACAGTAATTTATGGTAATGTTGTCCCTAATTCACATGGTGTTATATGACAGTTCTGTCCCTGATTCTCATGATTCTTTATGACAGTGTTGTTGTGAATTCTCATGGTGCTCTAGTACAGTGTTACCCTGATTCCCATGGTTACTTGTGACAGTTTTGTTCCAGATTCTCTTGGTGCTGTATGACAGACATTGTCCTCCTTTCTCATTGTGTTGTATGACAGACCTGTCCCTGGTTCCCTTGGCGTTCTGACAGACAATGACCCTGTTTCTTATAGTACTGTGTGACAGTGTTGTCCCTGAATTTCATCATGCTGTATTGCAGTCCATCTGGGATACTTATGGTGATGTAATACAGTCCTGCCCCTGATTATCATGGTACTGTATGACCGTGTTTCTCCTGATTCTCCAGGTAGCGTACAACCCTTCTGTCCCTGATTCTCATGGTGCTGTATAACAGTCTTTTGGCTGAGTCTCTTGGTGCTGTGTGACAGTCTTGTTACTGATGCACATCGTGCTGTATGACAGTGTTGTCGCATCGTGCTGTATAACTGTCCTGTCCCTGATTCTCATGTCATGTGACTGTCCCGTATTCTCATGGTGCTGCGTGACTGTCCTGTCCCGGATTCTCATGGTGCTGCATGACCGTGTTTTCCCTGATTCTCATGGTGCTTTACGACTGTTCTGTGCCTGATTCTTATGGTGATGTATCAATGTCCTGTTGCTATTCTCAGTGTACTGTATGGCTGGCCTGTCCCTAATTCTTGGTGTGCTGTATGACATTGTTGTCCCGCACGACAATTGCTGTATAACAGTCCTGTCACTGATTTTCATTCTGATGTTCGACTGTCCTGTCCTTGATTCTCATGGTGTTGTGTGATAGTCTTGTCGCTGATTCTCTTGGTTCCATTCAACAGAAAATTTTTCTGTTTCTCATGGTGCGGTATGGCAATGTTGACCCTGTTTCTCATGATATTGTGTGACTGTGTTGACCCTGATTCTCATGGTGCTGCAAAACAGTTTTTCCCCGAATTCCTTTGCTTCTGTATGACAATCCAGTCGACAGCTCAAGGAGCATCGGCTCAGTGTCAATGAGTTGGAGACCAAGCTACAGAAAGTGATGCATCAGGGAGGGGAAATGCTATCTGGACACTTTGTTCCAGAAGGCAGCCTTAGAACATAGTGTCTTTTGATTTGGTCAGGGACAGGGGGTGTGACTGTGACTGAGGCAGGTCTGGGGATTAAGAAGGCAGAAGTGGAGGAGCCTCAACCTTTGCAATTGTCCAACAGGTTTGAGGTTCTTTCAGTTTGTATGGATGAGAGTGAGGGCTGCAGAGTGGATGAGTAAACTGTCCATGGCACCTTGGTACGGGAAGCCATTCAAGCGAGAGGAGCAAATAGGAATGTCATGGTGGTAGGAGATAGAATAGTCTGGGGGATAGACACAGTTCTCTGCAGCCAAGAGCAAGAGACCAGAAGGCTGTGTTGCCTGCCCTGTGCTAAGGTTCAGGACATCTGCTCAGGGCTGGAGAGGATCTTGTAGTGGGAGGGGGGAGGATCCAGTTGTCATGGTCCACGTGGGTGCCAATGACATCGGTAGGACTAGGAAAGAGGTTCTGCATTGGGAGTATGAGCAGCTAGGAGCTAAATTAAAAAGCAGAAACTCAAAAATAATATCTAGATTATTACCTGAGCCATGAGAAAATTGATGTAGGGTAAATAAGATTAGAGATGAATGCCTGGCTCAAAGGCTGGTGTGGGAGAAATGGGTTTTGATTCATGGGGTACTGGCAGCAGTACTGGGGAAAGAAGGAGTTGTACCATTGGGATGGTCTTCACCTGAACTGTGATGGATCCAGTGTTCCAGTGAGTTGTATAACATGGGCAGTACAGAGGGCTTTAAACTAAATAGTGGGGAGAAGGATCATGTGAGGAGATGTGGTAAATCAAAGGGAAACAATGAGGTAATCGAGCAGGGTAACGATTTGGGTAATGATAACCAGAGTGTGGCAGAAAAGGACACAGCATTCAGACTTAAGTGCACCAGTAGAAAGGCCAGAGATTGCAGAAATAGTTAAAAAACAGAGTTAAAGACTCTGCATCTGAATGCGTGTAACATTCATAACAAAATGGATAAATTGTTAGCACAGATAGAAATAAATATGTATGAGCTGATAACCATTACAGAGACACGATTGCAAGGTGACCAAGACTGGGACCTGAATATTGAAGGGTATTTGACATTTTGAAAAGACAGGAAGCTAGGGAAAGGTGGCGGGGTTGCTCTGTTAATTCAGGATGCCATTAGTACAGTAGCGAGAAATGACCTTAGCTTGAAAGAGCTAGATGCAGAATCAGTTTGAGTTGAGATAAGAAATAGGAAAGGTCAGAGGTCACTTGTGGGAGTAGTTTATCGGCCCCCTAAAAGTTACTACACTGTAGGACAGAGTATACAGTGTCAAGCAAACCCCCCACCTGCCAAGACTGAGGCACACATTATTTTGCCACATGAACATTAAAACTTAAAATGGCAAGCCCCTGACTGGAAAGACATTTGCATAGTAACAATGTGTTGGAACAAGGGGACCCAGTTGTTGCTTCCCCAATGCACAGAAGGAATGGTCAGACCAGTTTTCGTAACATGACTGACTGACTGTTGGAGTTTTTCTGGATTTGAACTTCCAACAGGAAAAGAAATCAGAAAGCACCTTTCTCCTGGACTAAGAAGACCTCTCTCCTGTCTGCTCTCATCTTGATGTTGCCAGCTTCAGAAATCATTGAAGACACGTGAACCTCAGAAAAGTCTCCTATGTTGAACAAGGTTTAAGAAGAATACTGGGCCCCAATGAAAAGTAAGAGCTGTCTACAATCAAAGACTCTACAGTGAGCTGGAACCACAGAAACAGTAACCAGAAACCCCCTTCAGAGACTGCCTCAAACCTTTCACCTTATATTTTCCCCTCTTTTCTGTCCCTATCTGCATGTGTGTATCATGTGTGCATGCTAGTGTGGGCGCGTCATATATCCGTAGACGTTAACTGTATTAGAGTTTAAGTTTAAGGTTTAATAAATTTCACTTTTCTCCTTTTAAACTGAAGAAAGCCTGTTTATGCTCATTTTTTTGCCTTATAATTGGAAAGCTGTGAACAAGGATTCATGAAGGGGGAGCTCAAAACACTGTTTAAAAATTAAACCTTGTTACAATAAGACCAGGTGAAGACAATAGCAGACCCCTAGACACCTTTCTCACCTGGTCATAATAACAGGAAGAAATAAATGGGCATGTAAGAAAGGTACCGCAATAGTCATGGGTGACTTTAATCTACATGCAGATTGGTTGAATCAGATTGGCAAAGATTGCCTGGAAAATGAGTTCAAAGAGTGTATTCAGGACAGTTTTTTAGAACAGTATGAAGTGTGAGTCTAAGAAGAGTGTTTGTACCTAAATAAAGGCAGTTACAAGGGAATGAAGGCAGATCTAGCTAAAGTGAACAGGGACACTAGGTTATAAGATGGACAGTAGAGATGCAGTGGCAGACTTTTCAGGAGATATTTAATAACTCTCTAGCACAGATGATAAATCATTACTAATAAGGAAGTTAAGAATATATCAAATTGAAAAACACTACAAATCTGCAAAGATTAGTGGTAGGTCAGACGATTCAACAGATTTTAAGAACCAGCAAAGAATGATAAAAAAAAAAATAAAGAGGAAGAAAGTAGAGTATGAGAAAACTAGCTAGAAATATAAAAACAGATGGTAGTGTTTCTCGGAGTATTTATTTAGGAAAAGAGCAACTAAAGCTAGTGTTGACCCTCCAGAGAGAGTGTCTGGGGAATTGATAATGGGAAATAACGAAATGGCAGAGGTGTTGGACAGGTGTTTTGTGTCTGTTTGCACTGTAGAAAACTTCCCAAAGATACTTGAAAATCAAGAGGCAAAAGGGAGGGAAGGAACTTAAAACCATCACCATCACCAGGGAAAAGGTGCTGAGAAATCTATTAGACCTAAAGATTGACAAGTCCTCAGAACCAGATGGCCTGTATTCTAGGGTCTTAAAGAAGTGGCTGCAGAGATAGTAGAGGCTTTGGTTATAATCTTCCAAAACTCCTTAGGTTCTGGAAGGGTCCCAGTAGATTGGAAAATCGCAAATGTAACATCTTTATTCAAGAAAGGAGGGAGACAAAGCAGGAAACAATAGGCCACTTAGCCTAACCTCTGTCGTAGGGAAATTACTAGATCAATTTTTAAAGAGATGATGGCAGGATACTTAGAAAATCATACTGGGATCAGACAGAGTCAACATGGTTTTGTGAAATGGAAATCATGCTTAACTGATTTATTAGAGTTCTTTGAGGAAGTAACAAGCAAGATGGATAAAGGAGATCCTGTAGATGTGGTGTACTTGGATTTCCAAAAAGGCATTTGATAAGGTGCCAAATCAAAGGTTACTACACAAGATAAAAGCACATGGTGTAAGGAGTAACATATTCGCATGGATACAGGACTGGTTAGTTAACCGGAAGCAGGAAGTAGGGATAAATGGTCTCTTTTGGGTTGGCAAGCTGTAACTAGTGGAGTGCCACAAGGGTCAGTGCTGGGGCCTCAGCTATTTGCAATCTATATCAATGACTTGGATGAAGGGACTGAATGTATGGTAGCTAAATTTGCTGATGACCCCAAGATAGGAAGGAATGTAAGTTGTCAAGAGGAGGTAAAGAGTCAATAAAGGGATGTTGATAGGTTAAGTGAGTGGGCAAAAATTTGGCAGATGGAGTATAATGTGGGAAAATGTGAACTTGTTCTCTTTGGCAGGAAGACTAGAATAGCTGCATACTATTTAAATGGAGAGAGATTACAGAACTCTGTGGTACAGAGGGATCTGGGTGTCCTGGTACATGAATCTCAATGTTAATATGCAGGTACAGCAAGTGGTTAGGTAGGCATTTGGAATGTTGGTGTTTATTGCAAGGGAGATCAAGTATGGAAGTTTTACTGCATTTGAAAAAGGAAATGATTGCGTGAGAAGCAGTTCAGAGAAAGTTCATTCGACTAATTTCGGGGATGAAGGTATTGTCTTATGAAGAAAGGTTGGGCCTATACCCATTAAAGTTTAGAAGAATGAGAGGTGATCTTATTGAAACTTATAAGATCCTGAGAGGACTTGATCGAGTGGATACTGGGAGGATGTTTCCTCTTGTGGGGGAGACTAGAACTAGGGGACACGGTATAAAAATAAGAGGTCTCCCTTTTAAGGCAGAGATGCGGTGAAATGCTTTCTCTCAGAAGGTTGTTAGTCTGTGGAATTCTCTTCCCTGGAGAGCAGTGGAGGCTGGATCATTGAATTTATCCAAGGCTGAGTTAGATAGATTTTTGATAGACAAAGGAGTCAAGGGTTATGGGGGCAGTCAGGAAAGTGGAGACCACAACCAGATTAGTCATGATGCTATCAAATGGTGGAGCAGGCTCGAAGGGCTGTATGGCCTATTCCTGATCCTATGAGTACTGTTGATGTGCAAGCGTTGGTTAAGAAAAACATTTGACTCTGGATTGCACTGGTTGAAAAAGTTGAGTTGATTGCTACATCCATGGGGGTGTAGAGTAAGCCCAGGGGCTGAGAAAGCATATATCATCTAAGAATTGGTTCCGTGCTTGAAGCCGGTGGAAGAAAAGGATGTTACTGCTAGGATTCAGGTAGAAGTAGCCAAAATTGAGTTGTCAAATGTTATTTGAAAAGTTGAAGGCCATTTTAACAAAGGAACCTGTTCTTGCAACCCCAGATTTTAATAAATTATTCAAAGTGGCTATCCATGCCAGTGACATTGGGTTGGAATGGTATTGCTCCAAGATGATGCTGGTATGGAACAGCCTGTTAGCAACTTCTCTAGGAAGTTTAATGAGCATCAGACAAAGTACACAATCATCGCGAAGGAAGCTTGAGGTCTTTTACTGGCATCCCAGCAGTTTGAGGTATATGTAACCAATAGCCAGGGGGAAATACTGGTTTACACAGATCACAGCCCACTTGTGTTTCTGGAAATATTCAGAACAAAGAACTTCAGGTTATTTCACTGGAGGTTGATAACATGTTGAAAGGAAAAGCAATGTAATTGCTGATTCACTGTCCAGAGTTTAAAGATTGGGTGGAAGAGTGAAGGACAGCTCTGAGATGTGGAAATATTTATCATGTTTGAATCCTATTAATCCTAATTTTGTTATTGGTTAAGCCTAATGATTATGTAAATATGATATGTGTAATCATTGAATATGAAAATGTTACCTGTACAATATATAATGACTATTTGTTAAAAAATGTTTGATATTAAGAACGTATTGTATTTTTGAACTGTTGTAAAGAAACCTTACTATGGTAAGGCATTCTTTTTCCCAAGAGGGGGAAGTGTGATGGAGTCCACGGTGCGAGACCAGTGGATGAGAACCTGCAGACGGTTATCTGAAGAGATTACTTGATATATTAACTATTACGTGCTATGAATTTGGATTCAAAGCTTGTGTTTTTTCTGTGACAGTCATTTACTGGAAAACGAAACTAAAAGCTTCAGAGTTCTGGGAAGACCAAACAGGGCCTGTCTAGTTTAAAGCACAGGTCACAGAGTCATGTGAGAGAGGTGTGACCAGGGCTATTCAAGGCTCAGAATACAGATCAGCAGAACTGAAACAGACTGCTATGTGTGTGGAAAATACAGTAAGGAGTTGTTTTAAAAAAGGCAGTCTGCAGTCTGAGGAGATCAGAAACTGAGTGCTGACCAATTGTGAATACAACTTATGGCAGCTGTTTTCAGTGACTTAGAGTTATCCATGGAACCACGCTCATCAAGACTGTTGTGGGAAAAGCCGAGGTTGTTCAGGAGGTTACAAGACTGAACCGTTAAAGGGAAGATTACATTGCTTGCTATTGGCGGGACATTACTTCCATATCTACATACTGGAAGACAGGACTTGGAAAACTACCTGAGGAAGTTCCTGGTTTTGAAGAACTTTGTAATGGTTCATTGCTGATATGACTGCTCAGAGGACTTGAGAACTATCTTTGTTGCATCTGATAATTAATGTGTAACCTTTGAGCTATATATATATCATCTGTGATTTAACTGCTAGTTCATGTTTAATATACGTTGATTTTGGTTGGGGTGTTAAAGTAAAATTTATAAAAGTGAAATCTTGTCTGTCTAATTTTTGTTTCCTAAATTGGGGTCAATTGGTGGATTTGAATGTTTTGGTTTGTTGATGATCTCCGCAGGATCATAACAAGCTATCCGGTCCTGTACCTAATTCTCATGGTGCTGTATAACATTCCTGTCCCTGATTCTCATGGAGTTGTACGACTATCCTGTCCCTGATTTTCATGATGCTGGAAACAGTCCTGTCCTTGATGCTAATGGTGCTATATGACAATCAGTTCCCTGACTCACATTGTGTTGAAGACCCTTCTGCCCTTTATTCTCATGGTGCTGCATGACAGTCATGCCCCTGATTGTGATGGTGCTGTATAACAATGCTGTCCCTGATTCTCAGGGTGCTGTATCACCGTGTTGTTCCTGATTTGCATGGTGTTGTATGACCATCCTTTCCCTGAATCTCACATTGCTGCCAGACAGCCTTGTCTCTATTCTCACGATGTATGACAGTCCTGTTCCTGATTCTCATGGTCATGTTCGAGAGTCTTGTCCCTGATACTCATGGGGTTGCATGACTGTCCTGTCACTTGTTCTCATGATGCTATACGACAGTGTCCTCCCTGATTTTGACAGTCCTGTCTCTGATTCTCATTGTGCTGTAAGACGATGTTGATTTTCAAGCTGCTGTATACTAATGTTGTACCTGATTCTCATGGCGCTTTATGACTGTCCTGACCCTGTTTCTCATGGAGACGTGCGACAGTGTTGTCCCTGATATCCATGGTGCTCTATGACCATCCTGTTGCTGGTTGTCTTGGTGGTGAACGACGCCCTTGTCCCTGATTCTTATGATGCTGTATGATAGTCCTTTTCCTGACTCCCATGGTGCTCTATTGTAGCCCTGTCCCTGATTCTCCTGGTGCTGTATGACAGCCCTGTCCCTGATACGCATGGTCCCGTACAGCGATATGGGGATAGTGTGGGAAAGTGACAATGAGGTAGCTGGTCAGCCATGATTTAATTGAATGGCGGAGCAGGCTTGATGTGCTGAACGTAGGAACATAGAAACAGGAGTAGACAATTCAGTCAAGCGAACCTGCTCCACCATTCAATATGACCATGGCTGATTATTCACTTCAATGCCTTTTCCCCACACTATCCCCATATCCCCTTATATCATTGGTATTTAGAAATCTGTTGATCTCTGCTTTAAACATACTTGATGACTGAGCTTCCATAGCTCTCTGGGGTAGAGAATTCCAAAGATGCACTGACTAAAAGAGATTTCTCCTCATCTTGTTCCACCTCATTTTGAAATTGTGTCCCCTGGTTCTAGACTCCCCAACCAGGGGAAACCTCTTAGCTGCATCTACCCTGTCTACCCCTTTAAGTATTTTGAAGGTTTCAATGAGATCATCTTTCATTCTTTGAAACTCTAGAGAATACAGGCTCAGTTTCCCCAATCTCTCTTCATAGGACAGTCCCGCCATCCCGGGAACAAGTCTGGTGAACCTTCGTTGCCCTCCCTCTATGGCAATAATATCCTTCCTAAGGTATGGGGACCAAAACTGCACACTGTACTCCAGGTGCAGACTAACCAAGGTTCTATACAATTGAAGCAAGACTTCGCTACTCCTGGACTCAAATCCTTTTGCAACAAAGGTAAACATACCGTTAGCCTTCCGAATTGCTTGCTGCACCTGCATGTTAGCTTTCAGTGACTTATTGACCAGGACACCCATGTGTCTTTGTACATCTCTTACCATTTAAGAAATAATCTACACATCTGTTCCTTCTAAAAAAAAAAGTAGATAACCTCACATTTTTCCACATTATATTCCATCTGCCATATTCTTGCCCACTCACTAAGGCTGTCCACATCCCCTCGAAGCCGTTTTGTATCTTCCTCACAACACACATTCCCACCTAGTTTTGTGTCATCCGCGAACTTGGAAGTATTACATTTTGTTCCCTATATGAATGGCCTACTCCTGTTCCTATGTTTCTGCTGCAGTTTTATCCCTGATTCTCATGGTGTTGAATGACAATGTTTTCCCTTATAAGTCATGTTGATCTATGACAGACCTGTCTCTGATTTTCATGGTGCTGTATGACAGTCCAATCCTTGATTCTCATGGTGCTGAAAGACCGTCCTGTCCCTGATTCTCATGGTGCTTTGACAATATGAGGTGTTTTGTATGACACTGATGTTCCTGTCTGTCATTGCTTTCGAACAGTCCTGTTCCTGATTCTCATGGTGCTGTATCACAGTCCTGTCCCTGATTCACAGGTTTGTTTTGTTATTCATTCATGGGATGTAGGCGTCACTGGCCAGGCCAGCATTTATTACCCATCCCTAATTGTCCTCGAGAAGGTGGTGGTGAGCTGCCTTCTTGAACTGCTGCAGTCTATTTAGGGTAGGTACACCCACAGTGCTGTTAGGAAGGGAGTTCCAGGATTTTGACCCAGCGGCAGTGAAGGAATGGCGATATAGTTCCAAGTCAGGATGGTGTGTGATTTGGAGGGGAACTTGCAGGTGGTGGTGTTCCCATGCATTTGCTGCCCTTGTCCTTCTAGTTGGTAGAGGTCACAGGTTTGGAAGGTGTTGTCTAAGGAGCCTTGGTGCATTGATGCAGTTCATCTTGTAGATGGTACAGACTGCTGCCACTGTGCGTCGGTGGTGGAGGGAGTGAATGTTTGTAGCTGGGGTGCCAATCAAGCGGGCTGCTTTGTCCTGGATGGTGTCGAGCTTCTTGAGTGTTTTTGGAGCTGTGCGCATCCAGGCAAGTGGAGAGTATTCCATCACACTCCTGACTTGTACCTTGTAGATGGTGGACAGGCTTTGGGGAGTCAGGAGGTGAGTTACTCGCCTCAGGATTCCTAGCCTCTGACCTGCTCTTGTAGCCACGGTATTTATATGGCTACTCCAGTTCAGTTTCTGGTCAATGGTAGCCCCTAGGATGTTGATAGTGGGGGATTCAGCGATGGTGATGCCGTTGAATGTCAAGGGAGATTGTTAGATTCTCTCTTGTTGGAGATGGTCATTGCCTGGCACTTGTGTGGCACGAATGTTACTTGCCACTTATCAGCCCAAGCCTGGATATTGTCCAGGTCTTGCTGCATTTCTACACATACTGCTTCAGTATCTGAGGAGTCATGAATGGTGTTGAACATTGTGCAATCATCAGCGAACATCCCCACTTCTGACCTTATGACTGAAGAAAGGTCATTGATGAAGCAGCTGAAGATGGTTGGGCCTAGGACACTACCCTGAGGACCTCCTGCAGTGATGTCCTGGAGCTGAGATGATTGACCTCCAACAACCACAACCATCTTCCTTTGCGTTACGTATGACTCCAACCAGCGGAGGGTTTTCCCCCTGATTCCCATTGACCTCGGTTTTCCTAGGGCTCCTTGATGCCATACTCGGTCAAATGCTGCCTTGATGTCAAGGGCAGTCACTCTCTCCTCACCTCTTGAGTTCAGCTCTTTTGTCCATGTTTGAACCAAGGCTGTAATGAGGTTAGGAGCTGAGTGGCCCTGGCGGAACCCAAACTGAGCATCACTCAGCAGGCTATTGCGAAGCAAGTACTGCTTGATGGCACAGTTGATGACACTTTCCATCACTTTACTGATGATTGAGAGCAGACTGATGGGGCGGTAATTGGCCGGGTTGCACTTGTCCTGCTTTTTGTGTACAGGATATACCTGGGCAATTTTCCACATTGCAGGGTAGATGCCAGTGTTGTAGCTGTACCAGAACAGCTTGGTTAGGGGTGCGGCAAGTTCTGGAGCACAGGTCTTCAGTACTATTGCCGGAATATTGTCAGGGCCCATAGCTTTTGCAGTATCCAGTGCCTTCAGTCATTTCTTGCTATCACGCGGAGTGAATCGAATTGGCTGAAGTCTGGCATCTCTGATGCTGGGGACTTCAGGAGGAGGCTGAGATGGGTCATCAACTCGGCACTTATGGATGAAGATGGTTGCAAATGCTTCAGCCTTATCTTTTGCACTGATGTGCTGGGCTCCCCCATCATTGAGGATGGGGATATTTGTGGAACCACCTCCTCCAGTTAGTTGTTTAATTGTCCACCACCATTCACAACTGGATGTGGCAGGACTGCAGAGCTTAGTTCTGATCCGTTGGTTATGGGATTACTTAGCTCTGTCTATCGCATGCTGCTTTTGCAGTTTGGCATGCAAGTAGTCCTGTGTTGTAGCTTCACCAGCTTGACACTTCATTTTAAGGTATGCCTGGTGCTGCTCCTGGCATGCCCTCCTGCACTCTTCATTGAACCAGGGTTGGTCTCCTGGCTTGGTGGTAATGGTAGAGTGGGGGATATGCCGGGCCATGAGGTTACAGATTGTGGTTGAGTACAATTCTGCAGCTGCTGATGGCCCACAGCGCCTCATGGATGCCCAGTTTTGCATTGCTCGATCTGTTCGAAATCTATCCCACTTAGCACGGTGATAGTGCCACACAACACGATGGACGGTATCCTCAATGTGAAGGCGGGATCTCGTCTCCACTAGGACTGTGCGGTGGTCACTCCTACCAATACAGTCATGGACAGAAGCATCTGCAGCAGGCAGATTGGTGAGAACGAGGTCAAGAATCTTTTCCCCTGATGTTGGTTCCCCCACCACCTGCCGCAGACCCAGTCTAGCAGTTATGTCCTTTAGGACTCGGCCAGCTCAGTCAGTAGTGGTGCTACCGAGCCACTCTTGGTGATGGACATTGAAGACCCCCACCCAGAGTACATTTTGTGCCCTTGCCACCCTCAGTGCTTCCTTCAAGTGGTGTTTAACATGGTGGAGTACTGAGTCATCAGCTGAGGGAGGGCAGTATGTGGTAATCAGTAGGAGGTTACCTTGCCCATGTTTGTTTGACCTGATGCCATGAGACTTCATGGGGTCCGGAGTCGATATTGAGGACTCCCAGGGCAACTCCCTCCCTACTGTATACCACTGTGCCACCACCTCTGGTGGGTCTGGCCTGCCAGTGGGACAGGACATACCCGGGGATGTTGATGGCAGTGTCTGGGACATTGTAAGGTATGATTCCGTGAGTTTGCCTATGTCAGGCTGTTGCTTGACTAGTCTGTGGGACAGCTCTCCCAACTTTGGCACAAGCCCCCAGATGTTAGTAAGGAGGACTTTGCAGGGTCGACAGGGCTGGGTTTGCCGTTGTTGTTTCCGGTGCCTAGGTCGATGCCGCGTGGTCTGTCCGGTTTCATTCCTTTTTATTGACTTCGTAGCCGTTAGGTACAACTGAGTGGCTTGCTAGGCCATTTCAGAGGGCATGTAAGAGTCAACCACATTGCTGTGGGTCTGGAGTCACATGTAGGCCAGACCAGATAAGGGCAGCAGATTTCTTTCCCTGAAGGACATTAGTGAACCAGATGGGTTTTTACAACAATCGATAATGGTTTCATGGCCATCATTAGACTAGCTTTTAATTTCAGATTTATTAATGAATTTAAATTCCACCTTCTGCTGTGGTGGGATTCGAACCCATCTCCCCAGAGAAATACTCTGGGTCTCTGGGTTACTAATCCAGTGATAATACCACTGCGCCACTGCCTACTCCTGATTCTCATGGTGCTGTATGACAGTCCTGTCCCTGATTCTCATGGTGCTTTGACAATACGAGGTGTTTTGTATGACACTGATGTTCCTGTCTGTCATTGCTTTCGAACAGTCCTGTTACTGATTCTAATGGTGCTGTTTGACGGTCCTGTCCCTGATTCTCATGGTGCTCTATGACAGTCCTGTGTCTGATTAATATGGTGCTGTATGACAATATTGTCGCTGATTTTCATGGTAACCTTTGACTGTAATGTCCCCAATTTTCATGTTGCTCTGTATGACCATCAAGTCTGTGATTCTGTTGGTGCTGTATGACAGACCTGCTGCAGATTTTCATGGTCTGTCTGACAGTGTTGTCCCTGATTAGCATTGTGGTGAACGACAGGCCTGTCCCTGATTTTCATGGTGCTGTATGACAGTGTTATCCCTGATTCACATGGTGCTGTACAACCATCCTTTCCCTGATCTCATGGTGCTGTAAGATAGCTTTATCCCTGATTCTCATGGTCATGTCATGTCAGTCCTGTCCTTGATTCTCATGGGGCAGTCCTGTCACTTTCTCTCATGGTGCTGCATGACCGTGTCCTCCCTAATTTTCATGGTGCTTTTATGAAAATATCCTCCTGATTCTTGTGGTGGTGTATGAAGATTCTGTCCCTGTTTCTCATAGATCTGTATGACAGTCCTATCCCTGATTCTCATGGTGTATGACTGTCCTGTCCTTGATCCACTTGCTGCTATACAGTAGTGATGTCCTTATTCTCATGCTGTATGAAGTCCTGTCCCTGTTTGTCATGGAGCTTTGAGATTCCGGCCCCTGATTCCCATGGTGTTGTATGACTGTCCTGTCCCTGATTCAGATGGTGTTGTATGACTGTCCTGTTCCTAATACTCATGGTGCTATATGACAGTCAGACCACTGATTCTTATGGTACTGTACAATGGTTCTGTCCCGTATTCTCATGTGCTGCAAGACATTTCTGTCCCAGATTCTTATGCTGCTGTAGCACTGTCCTGGCTGTGACCCTCATGGTGCCATATGACAGTCCTGTCCCTGACTCTCATGTTGGTGTATGACAGTCCTGCCCCTGATTCTGTGGTGCTGTTTGACCGTGTTGTCCCTGATTCTCATGTTGGTGTTTGACTTTGATGCTCCTGATTAGCATTGTTTTGAATGACAGAGCTGTCGCTCATTCTTATGGTGATGTATGACCTCTCTGTCCCTGTTTCTCATGGAGCTGTGCAACATTCTTGTCCCTGTTTCTTACGGAGCTGTATGACAGTCCTGTCCCTGATTCTGATGGTGTTCTATGACGGTCATCTCCCTGATTCTCATGGTGCTGTACATCCCTTCTGTCCCTTTATTCTCCTGGTGCTATATAACGATCCTGTCCCTGATTTTTATGACACTCCTGTCGCAGATTCTCATGGCCTCTCTTCCCGCACCTGCACTGTTACCTCTGGTGTCCCCCAAGGATATATCCTTGGCCCCCTCCTATTTTTCATTCAGATGCTGCTCTTTGGCTACATCATCCGAAAGCAAGGCATTAATTTTCACATGTATGCTGATGGCACTCAGATGTACCACAACATCACTTCACTGGACTCCTTCACTGTTGCTAAATTATCAGACTGCTTATCTGATATTCCAGTACTGGATGAACAGAAATTTCCTCCAATTAAATATTAGGAAGACTGAAGCCATTGTTTTTGGTCCCTGCTCCAAACTCTGTTCCCTAGTTATTGACTCCAGCCCTCTCCCTGGTAACTGACTGAGAGTAAGCCAGTCTGTTTGCAACCTTGGTGTCACATTTGAAATGAAATTCCGACCTCATATTCGTGCCATCACCAAGACCGCCTATTTCTACCTCTGGAGCATCGCCCAACTTCACCCCATCTCAGCTTATCTGCTGCTGAAACCTTCATTCATGCTTTCATTACCTCTAGACTTGACTATTACAATGCACTCCTGGCTGGTTTTCCACATTCTACTCTTCATAAATTTGAGGTCATTCAAAGCTCTGCCGCCCATGTCTTAACTCACACTAAGTCCCGTAACCCTATCACACCTGTGCTCATTGACCTATATTGGCTCCCAGTCGAGCTATGTCTTGATTTTAAAGTTCTCATTCTTGATTTCAAACTCCTCCAGGGCCTCACCCCCTTCCTGTCTCTCTAATCTCCGCCTGCCCCACAACCCTTCAAGATACCATGCTCTTCTCTAATTCTGGCCTCTTTTTGATCCCTGACTTTAATTAGTCTACCATTGGTGGACATGTCTACAGTTGTCTAGGCCCCAAGATTTGGAACACCCTCCCTCTCCATGCCGCCGCCTCTCCATCTCACTTTCCTCTTTTAAGACACTCCTTAAAACCTACCTCTTTGACCAAGCTTTTGGTCATCTGATCTAATATCTCCTTTTGTGGCTCAGTGTCATACTTAATTTTAGAATGCTTGTGTGAAATGTCTTGGGATGTTTCATTATGCTAAAGGCACTATATAAATATAAGATGTTGTACAACAGTCTTGTGCCTGATTCTTATGGTGCTGTATGGCAGTCCTGTCCCTGATTCTCATGGTGCTATATGACAGTGTTGTCGCTGATCCACATGGTGCTGTATGACAGACCTGTCCTTGATTCTCATGGTGCTATATGACAGTGTTGTTCCTGATACTCAAGCTGCCATATGACAGCCCTGCCCCTGATTGTCTTGGTATTGGATGACTGTCCTGTTCCCGATTCTTATTGTGCTATATAATGATGTTGTCCCTGATTATCATGGTGCTGTATGGAAGCCCTGGCCCAGTTTCTCATGGAACCGTAGGAGTGTGTTGTCTGACGGTCATGTCCTGATTCACATGGTGCTGTATGACAATGTTGTCTGTGATTGCCATGGGGTCATATGCCAGTACTGTCACTGATTTTCAAAGTATGTATGGCTGACTTGTTCCTGATTCTAATGCTGCTGTATGAGAGTCTGTCACTGTTTCTCACGGTGATGCATGACAGTTTTGTGCATGATGCTCCTGGTGCTGTATGATAGTCCTGTCCCTAATTGTCATGGTGCTGTAAGATATTCCTGTCCCTGAATCTCATGCTGTGGTATGACAATGGTGCTGTACAGCATTTGTTTGCCTCATTCTCATGGTGATCTATGGTAGTCCTGACTATCATTGGGCTGAATGGAAGTTCTGTCCCTGTATGCCATGTTGTGTTATGAGAGTTTTGTTCCTGATACATGTGCTGCTGTACAACAGTCCTCTCCCTGATTCTCATTGTGTTGTATGACAATCATGCCCTCAATTTCATGGTCAAGTACGACAGTCTTGGCCCCGAGTCTCATGGCGCTGTAAAACATTTGTTTGACTCATTCTAATTGTGATCTATGATAGACCTGCAATAAAAACAGAAAGTGCTGGAAATACTCAGCAGGTCAGGCAGCATGTGTGGAGAGAGAAGCAGAGTTAATGTTTCAGGTCATCAGAAACTTATGACAGTCCTGTCCCTGATTTTGATGGTGCTGTATGACGGTCCTGTACCTGACTCACATGATGCTGTACGACAGTCCTCTTCCTGATTCTCATCGTGAGGTCTGACAGTCCTCTCCCTGATTTGCATGTTGCTCTATGACAGTGTTGTCCCTGATTCTCATATTGCTATAAGACAGTCCTGTCCTTGATTGTTACAGTGCTTCGCGACATTTCTGTCCCTGATTCTTGTGGTGCTGTACGACAGTGCTGTCCCTGATTCTGATGCTAATGTATTACAGTCCTGTCCCTGGTTCTCATGGTGATGCATGACTGTAATGACCATGATTCTCATGATGCTGTATGACAGTACTGTACGACTGTCCTGTCCCTGATTCTCATGGCGCCATATTAGAGTTCTGTAGCTGATTCTCATGGTGCTCTATGACAGTTCCACCCCTGATTCTCATGGTGATTTAAGACCATGATGTCCCTGCTTCCTACGGTGTTGTATGACAGTCTGTCCCTGATTCTCATGGTGCTGCATGTCAGTACTGTCCCTGATTCTCATGGTGCTGCATGTCAGTACTGTCCCTGATTCTCATGGTGCTGCATGTCAGTACTGTCCCTGGTTCTAATGGTGCTGCATGTCAGTACTGTCCCTGATTCTCATGGTGCTGCATGTCAGTACTGTCCCTGGTTCTAATGGTGCTGCATGTCAGTACTGTCCCTGATTCTCATGGTGCTGCATGTCAGTCTGGTCCCTGATTCTCATGGTGCTGCATGTCAGTACTGTCCCTGGTTCTAATGGTGCTGCATGTCAGTACTGTCCCTGATTCTCGTGGTGCTGCATGTCAGTACTGTCCCTGGTTCTAATGGTGCTGCATGTCAGTCTGGTCCCTGATTCTCATGGTGCTGCATGTCAGTACTGTCCCTGATTCTCATGGTGCTGCATGTCAGTACTGTCCCTGATTCTCATGGTGCTGCATGTCAGTCTGGTCCCTGATTCTCATGGTGCTGCATGTCAGTACTGTCCCTGATTCTCATGGTGCTGCATGTCAGTACTGTCCCTGATTCTCATGGTGCTGCATGTCAGTACTGTCCCTGGTTCTAATGGTGCTGCATGTCAGTCTGGTCCCTGATTCTCATGGTGCTGCATGTCAGTTCTGTCCCTGATTCTCATGGTGCTGCATGTCAGTCTGGTCCCTGATTCTCACTGTGCTTTGTGGTGGTCATGTCCCATATTCTCATGCTGCTGTATGACAGTGCTGTCTCTTTTACCCCTGGTGGTGCATGACACCCAGATTCTCATGGTGTTGCACCATTGTTCCATCCTTATTCTCATGATGCTGCATGACAGTGGTGTCCCTGATTCCTTTGGTGCTGTATGACAGTGGTGTCCCTGGTTTGCATGGTGCTACAGGAGAGTCCTGTCCCGGAGTGTCTCAGTGCTGTTTGACAGGATGTCTCTGATTCTCATGCTGCTCTATGACAATCCTGTCACTGATTATAATCGTGGTGTAAAACAGTCCTGTCCCTGAATCTCCTGTTGATGTGCAACATTATTGCCATTGATTCTCATGGTGATTTGTGACAATGTTGTCCCTGATTCCCATGTATCTGTATGACAGTTCTGTCCCTGATACTCAAGGTGCTGATGGTGGTGTTCCTGATTCTCATGGTTATGCATGTCAGTGCTGTTCTTGATTTTAATTGTGCTGCATGACAGTCTTGTCCCTGATTCTTTATGGTGCTTTATGACTGTTCTGTCCCTGATCTCATTGGGTTGTATGACAGTCCTGCTCCTGATTCGCATGGTGCTGTGTGACAGTTCTGCCTCAAATTCTCATGGGGCTGTAACACACTCCAGTTCCTGATTCTCACGATGCTGTGTGACACTCGTGTCCCTGAGTCTCATGGTGTTGTATAAGAGTCCTGGCCCAAAGTTTCATGGCACTGCACAACAGTCATTTGCACATTCTTTTAGTGGTGAATGACGTTCCCATCCCTGATTCTCATCCTGTCTGAAAGATGTGTCATTGAGTTTCAAGGTGCCATATGACAGCCCTGTCCAACTGTGCATAGTGCTGTATGACCCCTTTGTCCCTGAATCTCATGAGGCAAGAGTACAGATGAGTCAGTGATTCTCATGGGGCAGTATGACAGTCCTGTCCACGAGTCTCATGGTGTAGTACAACAGTTGTTTGCCTGATAGTCATGGTGCTGTACGACAGTGTTGTATTTGATTCTCATGGTGCTGTCCGACAGAGTTGTACCTGCTAATCATGGTGCTGCACGACAGTGTTGTATCTGATTCTCATGCGACTGTACGACAGTGTTGTAGGTTATTCTTATGGTGCTGTATAACAGTGTTGTACCCGACTCTCATGGTGCCATAGGACAGTGTTGTACCTGGTACACATGGTGCTGTGCGACAGTGTTGTATCTGATGCTTGTGGTGCTGTACAACAGTGTTGTAGGTTATTCTTATGGTGCTGTATAACAGTGTTGTACCCGAATCTCATGGTGCCGTAGGACAGTGTTGTACCTGGATCACATGGTGCTCTACGACAGTGTTGTACCTGATTGTAATGGTGCTGTACGACAGTGTTGTATCTGATTGTCGTGCTGCTGTACGACAGTGTTGCACCCGATTCTCATGGTGTTGTACGACAGTGTTGTATCTGATTCTCATGGTGCTGTACGACAGTGTTGTATCTGATTCCCATGGTGCTGTGCGACAGTGTTGTATCTGATTCTCATGGTGCTCTACGACAGTGTTGTATCTGATTCTCATGGCACTGTACGACAGTGTTGTACCTGATTTTCATGGTGCTGTACGACAGTGTTGTATCTGATTCTCATGGTGCTCTACGACAGTGTTGTATCTGATTCTCATGGCACTGTACGACAGTGTTGTACCTGATTTTCATGGTGCTCTACGACTGTGTTGTATCTGTTTCATATGGTGCTGTACCACAGTGTTGTACCCCAATCTCTTGGTGCTGCACGACAGTGTTGTCCCTGATTCTCATGGTGCTGTGCGACAGTGTTGTACCTGATTTTCATGGTGCTCTACGACTGTGTTGTATCTGTTTCATATGGTGCTGTACCACAGTGTTGTACCCCAATCTCTTGGTGCTGCACGACAGTGTTGTATCTGATTCCCATGGTGCTGTGCGACAGTGTTGTATCTGATTCTCATGGTGCTGTACGACAGTGTTGTATCTGATTCTCATGGTGCTCTACGACAGTGTTGTATCTGATTCTCATGGCACTGTACGACAGTGTTGTATCTGATTCTCATGGTGCTATACGACAGTGTTGTATCTGATGCTCATGGTGCTATACGACAGTGTTGTACCCCAATCTCTTGGTGCTGTACCACAGTGTTGTATCTGATGCTCATGGTGCTGTACGACAGTGTTGTATCTGATTCTCATGGTGCTGTACAACAGTGTTGTATCTGATTCTCATGGTGCTGTACGACAGTGTTGTATCTGATTCTCATGGTGCTGTACGACAGTGTTGTATCTGATTCTCATGGTGCTGTACGACAGTGTTGTATCTGATTCTCTTGGTGCTGTACCACACTGTTGTATCTGATTCTCATGGTGCTGTACCACACTGTTGTATCTGATTCTCATGGTGCTGTACGACAGTGTTGTATCTGATTCTCATTGTGCTGTACGACAGTGTTGTATCTGGTCCTCATGCAGTTTCACGACTGTGTTGTATCTGATTCTCATTGTGCTGTATGACAGTGTTATCTCTGAACCTCATGCAGTTGCACGACAGTGTTGTATCAGATTCTCATGGTACTGTACGTCAGTGTTGTATCTGATTTTCATGGTGCTCTACGACTGTGTTGTATCTGTTTCTTATGGTGCTGCACCACAGTGTTGTACCAGATACTCATGGTGCTGCACGACAGTGTTGTATCTGATTCTCGTGCTGTTGTATGACAGTGTTGTACCTGATTCTCATGGTGCTGTCCGACAGTGTTGTATCTGATTCTCGTGCTGTTGTATGACAGTGTTGTACCTGATTCTCATGGTGCTGCACGACAGTGTTGTATCTAATGCTCATGGTGCTATACGACAGTGTTGTACCCGAATCTCTTGGTGCTGTACGACAGTGTTGTATCTAATGCTCATGGTGCTGTACGACAGTGTTGTATCTGATTCTCATGGTGCTGCATGACAGTGTTGTATCTGATTCTCGTGCTGTTGTATGACAGTGTAGTACATGTTTCTCATGGTCCCGTACGACATGGCTTTAGCTGATTCTCATGGTGCCCTCCGGCAGTGTTGTATCAGATTCTCATCGTGCTGTACGACAGCCTTGTATCAGATTCTCATGGTGCTGTACGACAGTGTTGTACCAGATTCTCATGGTGCTGTATGACAGATTTTTTAGATTTTTAGATTTAGAGATATAGCACTGAAACAGGCCCTTCGGCCCACCGAGTCTGTGCCGACCATTAACCACCCATTTATACTAATCCTACACTAATCCCCTATTCCTACCACATCCTCACCTGTCTCTATACATCCTCACCTGTCCCTATATTCCCCTACCACCTACCTACACTAGGGGCAATTTATAATGGCCAATTTACTTATCAACCTGCAAGTCTTTTTTCTGTGGGAGGAAACCGGAGCACCCGGAGGAAACCCACGCAGACACAGGGAGAACTTGCAAACTCCACACAGGCAGTACCCAGAATTGAACCCGGGTCGCTGGATCTGTGAGGCTGCGGTGCTAAACACTGCGCCACTGTGCTACAGAGTTGTATCTCATTCTCGTGATGCTGTATGACGTTGTTGTATTTAATTCTCATGGTGCTGTACCACAGTATTGTAGCCGACTTTCATGGTGCTGTACTACGGTGTTGTATCTGATTCTCATGGTGCTGTACGACAGTGTTGTATCTGATTCTCATTGTGCTGTACGACGGTGTTGTATCTGATCCTCATGCAGTTTCACGACTGTGTTGTATCTGATTCTCATTGTGCTGTGTGACAGTGTTGTCTCTGAACATCATGCAGTTGCACGACAGAGTTGTCTCTGATTCACATGGTGCTCTACGACAGTGTTGTATCTGATTCTCATGCTGCTGTATGACAGTGTAGTACATGTTTCTCATGGTCCCGTACGACATGGCTTTAGCTGATTCTCATGGTGCCCTCCGGCAGTGTTGTATCTGATTCACATGGTGCTGTACGACAGTGTTGTATCTGATTCTCATGGTGCTGCATGACAGTGTTGTATCTGATTCTCATGGTGCTGTACAACAGTGTTGTACCTGATTCTCATGGTGCTGTACGACAGTGTTGTATCTGATTCTCATGGTGCTGTACCACAGTGTTGTATCTGATTCTCATGGTGCTGTACCACAGTGTTGCATCTGATTCTCATGGTGCTGTACCACAGTGTTGTATCTGATTCTCATGGTGCTGTACAACAGTGTTGTATCTGATTCTCATGGTGCTGTACCACAGTGTTGTATCTGATTCTCATGGTGCTGTACCACAGTGTTGTATCTGATTCTCATGGTGCTGCATGACAGTGTTGTATCTGATTCTCATGGTGCTGTACGACAGTGTTGTATCTGATTCTCATGGTGCTATACGACAGTGTTGTATCTGATTCTCATGGTGCTGCATGACAGTGTTGTATCTGATTCTCATGGTGCTGTACCACAGTGTTGTATCTGATTCTCATGGTGCTGCATGACAGTGTTGTATCTGATTCTCATGGTGCTGTACGACAGTGTTGTATCTGATTCTCATGGTGCTATACGACAGTGTTGTATCTGATTCTCATGGTGCTATACGACAGTGTTGTATCTGATTCTCATGGTGCTATACGACAGTGTTGTATCTGATTCTCATGGTGCTATATGACAGTGTTGTATCTGATTCTCATGGTGCTGTACGACAGTGTTGTATCTGATTCTCATGGTGCTGTACCACAGTGTTGTATCTGATTCTCATGGTGCTGCATGACAGTGTTGTACCTGATTCTCATGGTGCTGTACCACAGTGTTGTATCTGATTCTCGTGCTGTTGTATGACAGTGTAGTACATGTTTCTCATGGTCCCGTACGACATGGCTTTAGCTGATTCACATGGTGCCCTCCGGCAGTGTTGTATCAGATTCTCATCGTGCTGTACGACAGCCTTGTATCAGATTCTCATGGTGCTGTACGACAGTCTTGTACCCGATTCTCATGGTGCTGTATGACAGATTTTTTAGATTTTTAGATTTAGAGATATAGCACTGAAACAGGCCCTTCGGCCCACCGAGTCTGTGCCGACCATTAACCACCCACTTATCCAAATCCTACACTAATCCCCTATTCCTACCACATCCTCACCTGTCTCTATACATCCTCACCTGTCCCTATATTCCCCTACCACCTACCTACACTAGGGGCAATTTATAATGGCCAATTTACTTATCAACCTGCAAGTCTTTTTTCTGTGGGAGGAAACCGGAGCACCCGGAGGAAACCCACGCAGACACAGGGAGAACTTGCAAACTCCACACAGGCAGTACCCAGAATTGAACCTGGGTCGCTGCATCTGTGAGGCTGCGGTGCTAAACACTGTGCTACAGAGTTGTATCTCATTCTCGTGATGCTGTATGACGTTGTTGTATCTAATTCTCATGGTGCTGTACCACAGTATTGTAGCCGACTTTCATGGTGCTATATGACAGTGTTGTATCAGATTCTCATGGTGCTGTATGACAGTCTTTTATCAGACTCTCTGGGTGCTGCATGACGGGGTCGTACGTGATTATCATGGTGCCGTACGACAGTGTTGTATCTGATTCACATGGTGCTGTTCCACAGTGTTATACCCAATTCTCATGGTGCTGTATGAAGTTATTGTATCTGATTCACATTGCGCTGTATGACAGTGTTCTACCTGATTCTCATGGTGCTGAACGTCAGTGGTGTATCTGATTCACATGGTGCTGTATGACCGTGTTGTACCTAATTATTATGTTGCAGTACAACAGTGTTGTATGTGATTATGATGGTGCTGTACGACAGGTTTGTTTCTGATTCTTATGGTGCTGCACAACAGTGTTGTACCTGATTCTCATGGTGCTGCACGACAGTGTTGTATCAGATTCTCATGGTGCTGTATTACAATGTTATATCTGATTCTCATGGTGCTGTACAACAGTGTTGTATCTGATACTCATGCTGTTGTATGACAGTGTTGTATCAGACTCACTGGGTGCTGTACGACAGTGTTGTACCTGATCCTCATGGTGCTGTATGACAGTGTTGTATCAGACTCACTGGGTGCTGTACGACAGTGTTGTACCTGATCCTCATGGTGCTGTATGACAGTGTTGTACCTGATTCTCATGGTGCTGCACGACAGTGTTGTATCAGATTCTCATGGTGCTGTATTACAATGTTATATCTGATTCTCATGGTGCTGTACAACAGTGTTGTATCTGATACTCATGCTGTTGTATGACAGTGTTGTATCAGACTCACTGGGTGCTGTATGACAGTATTGTAAATGATTCTCATGGTGCTGTATGACAGTGTTGTACCTGATTCTCATGGTGCTGTCCGACAATGTTGTACCTGATTCTCATGGTGCTGTATGACAGTGTTGTATCTGCTTCACTTGGTGCTGTATGACAGTGTTGTATCAGACTCTCAGGGTGCTGTACGTCAGTGTTGTATCTGCTTCACTTGGTGCTGTATGACAGTGTTGAATCTGATTCTCCTGGTGCTCTCCGACTGTGCTGTCTCTGACACGCATGGTGCTGTACGACAGTGTTGTAACTGATTCTCCTGGTGATGTACGACAGTGTTGTATGTGAATCTCATGGTGCAGTCCGACCGTGTTGTAACCGATTTATTATGGTGCGGTACAACAGTGTTGTATCTGACACTGATGGTGTTGTGTGACAGTATTGTATTTGATTCTCCTGGTGCTGTGCGACAGTGTTGTATCTGATTCTCATGGTGCTGTATGACAGTATTGTATCTGATTCTCCTGGTGATGTACGACAGTGTTGGATGTGAATCTCATGGTGCTGCATAAGTGTTGTATCAGATTCTCGTGGTGCTGTACTACAGGGTTGTACCTGATTCCATTGGTGCTGTACGACAGTGTTGTATCTGATTCTCCTGGTGCTGTACAACTGTGCTGTCTCTGACATGCATGGTGCTGTACGACAGTGTTGTAACTGATTCGCATGGTGCTGTACGACTGTGTTGTACCTGATTCTAATGGTGCTGTACGACAGTCCTGTACCTGATTCTCATGGTGCTGTATGACAGTGTTGTATCTGAATCTCATGGTGCCGTACCACAGTGTTTTATCTGATTCTCATGGTGCGGTACCACACTGTTGTGTCTGATTCTCCTGGTGCTGTACGACTGTGCTGTCTCTGACACGCATGATGCTGTACGACAGTGTTGTAGCTGATTCGCATGGTGCTGTACAACAGTATTGTATCTGATTCTCCTGGTGCTGTACCACTGTGTTGTACCTGATTCTCATGGTGCTGTACGACAGTGTTGTATCTGATTCTCATGGTGCTGTACGACAGTGTTGTGTCTGATTCTCATGGTGCTGCATGACAGTGTTGTATCTGATTCTCATGGTGCTGTACGACAGTGTTGTGTCTGATTCTCATGGTGCTGCATGACAGTGTTGTATCAGATTCTCATGGTGCTGTCCGACAGTGTTGTATCAGATTCTCATGGTGCTGTACGACAGTGTTGTATCTGGTTTTCATGATGCTGTACGAAAGTAGTGTATCTGATTCTCATGGTGCTGTACGACAGTGTTGCATCTGATTCTCATGGTGCTGTACGACAGTGTTGTATCAGATTCTCATGGTGCTGTCCGACAGAGTTGTATCAGATTCTCATGGTGCTGTCCGACAGTGTTGTATCAGATTCTCATGGTGCTGTCCGACAGTGTTGTATCAGATTTTCATGGTGCTGTATGACGGTGTTGTATCAGATTCTCATGGTGCTGTACGACAGTGTTGTATCAGATTCTCATGGTGCTGTGCGACAGTGTTGTATCAGATTCACATGGTGCTGTACAACTGCGTTGTACCCTACACTCATGGTGCTGTATGACGTTATTGTATCTGATTCTCATGGTGCTGCATGACAGTGTTGTACGTGATTATCATGGTGCCGTATGACAGTGTTGTCCCTGATTCTCATGGTGCTGTCCCACAATGTTGTATCAGATTCACCTGGTGCTGTACAAGAGTGTTGTATGTGAATTTCATGGTGCTGTACGACAGTGTTGTATCTAATTTTCATGGTGCTTTTCGACAGTGTTGTACTTGATACACATTGTGCTGTACGACAATGTTGTATCAGATTCACATGGTGCTGTAAAAGAGTGTTGTATCTGATTCTCATGGTGCTGTACAACAGTGTTGTACCTTATTCTAATGGTGCTGTATGAGATTGTTTTATCTGATTCTCATGGTGCTGTACGACAGTGTTGTATCAGACTCTCTGGGTGCTGTATCCCAGTGTTGCATCAGACTCTCTGGGTGCTGTTCAACAATGTTGTATCTGATTCTCATGGTGCTGTACGACAATGTTGTATCAGATTCTCATGGTGCTGTACGACAGTGTTGTAACGGATTCTCATGGTGCTGTACGACAGTGTTGTAACGGATTCTCATGGTGCTGTACGACAGTGTTGTAACGGATTCTCATGGTGCTGTTCGACCGTGTGGTGTCTGATTCACATGTTGCTGTACCATAGTGTTATACTGAATTCTCATGGTGCTGTACGACAGTGTTGTGCAGCATCATGAGGATCTGATACAACAGGGTTGTATCAGATTCACATGGTGCTATACAACTGCGTTGTACCCAACACTCATGGTGCTGCATGACGTTATTGTATCTGATTCTCATGGTGCTGTACGACAGTGTTGTATCAGATTCTCATGGTGCTGTTCGACAGTGTTATACCTGATTCTCATGGTGCTGTACCACGGTGTTGTAACTGATACAACATTGTGGGACAGCACCATGTGTATCAGATTCACCTGGTGCTGTACAAGAGTGTTGTATCTGAATCTCATGGTGCTGTACGACAGTGTTGTACCTTATTCTCATGGTGCTGTATGAGATTGTTTTATCTGATTCTCATGGTGCTGTACGACAGTGTTGTATCTGAATCTCATGGTGCTGTATGAGAGTGTGGTATCAGATTCTCAGGGTGCTGTACGACAGTGTTGTATCTGATTCTCATCGTGCTGTATAAGAGTGTGGTATCAGATTCTCAGGGTGCTGTACGACAGTGTTGTATCTGAATTTCATGGTGCTGTATGAGAGTGTGGTATCAGATTCTCAGGGTGCTGTATGACAGTGTTGTATCTGATTCACGTGGGGCTGTACGACAGTGTTGCATCTGATTCACGTCGCGCTGTACGACAGTGTTGTATCTGTTTCTTCCGGTGCTGTATGACAGTACTGTATGTGATTATCATTGTGCCGTACGACAGTGTTGTACCTGATTCTCATGGTGCTGTACGACAGTGTTGTATCAGATTGATCTTGTGCTGTACGACAGTGTTGTATCTGAATCTGCTGGTGCTGTACGACAGTCTTTTATCAGACTCTCTGGGTGCTGTATGACGGGGTTGTACGTGATTATCATGGTGCCGTACGACAGTGTTGTATCCAATTCTCATGGTGCTGTATGAAGTTATTGTATCTGATTCACATGGCGCTGTCCGACAGTGTTGTACTTGATTCTTCTGGTGCTGTATGACGGTGTTGTATCTGCTTCTCATGGTGCTGCACGACAGTGTTGTACCCAATTCTCATGGTGCTGTAGGAAGTTATTGTATCTGATTCACATTGCGCTGTCCGACAGTGTTCTACCTGATTCTCATGGTGCTGTATGACCGTGTTGTACCTAATTATTTTGTTGCGGTACAACAGTGTTGTATGTGATTATGATGGTGCTGTACGACAGGGTTGTATCAGATTCTCATGGTGCTGTACGACAGTGTTGTATTGGATTCACATGCTGTTGTATGACAGTGTTGTATCAGACTCACTGGGTGCTGTACGACAGTGTTGTCTCAGATTCTCATGGTGATGTGCAGCAGTGTTATATCAGATTCTCATGGTGCTGTACAACAGTGTTGTCTCAGATTCTCATGGTGATGTGCAGCAGTGTTGTATCAGATTATCATGGTGCTGTACGACAGTGTTGTATCTGATTATCATGGTGCTGTACGACAGTGTTGTATCTGATTCTCATGGTGCTGTACGACAGTGTTGTATCTGACACTGATGGTGCTATATGACAGTGTTGTATCAGATTCTCATGGTGCTGTCCGACAGTGTTGTATCAGATTCTCATGGTGCTGTATGACAGTGTTGTATCAGATTCTCATGGTGCTGTACGACAGTGTTGTATCTGGTTTTCATGATGCTGTACGAAAGTAGTGTATCTGATTCTCATGGTGCTGTACGACAGTGTTGTATCAGATTCTCATGGTGCTGTCCGACAGAGTTGTATCAGATTCTCATGGTGCTGTCCGACAGTGTTGTATCAGATTCTCATGGCGCTGTCCGACAGTGTTGTATCAGATTCTCATGGTGCTGTGCGACAGTGTTGTATCAGATTCTCATGGTGCTGTCCGACAGTGTTGTATCAGATTTTCATGGTGCTGTCCGACAGTGTTGTATCAGATTTTCATGGTGCTGTATGACAGTGTTGTATCAGATTCTCATGGTGCTGTCCGACAGTGTTGTATCAGATTTTCATGGTGCTGTATGACAGTGTTCTTTATCAGATTCTCATGGTGCTGTACGACCGTGTGGTGTCTGATTAACATGTTGCTGTACCATAGTGTTATACTGAATTCTCATGGTGCTGTACGACAGTGTTGTTTCAGGTCCTCATGATGTTGCACAACAGGGTTGTATCAGATTCACATGGTGCTGTACAACTGCGTTGTACCCAACACTCATGGTGCTGTATGACGTTATTGTATCTGATTCTCATGGTGCTGCATGACAGTGTTGTACGTGATTATCATGGTGCTGTACCACAGTGTTGTCACTGATACACATGGTGCTGTCCCACAATGTTGTATCAGATTCACGGGGTGCTGTACAAGAGTGTTGTATCTGATTTTCATGGTGCTGTACGACAGTGTTGTACCTTATTCTCATGGTGCTGTTCGACAGTGTTGTATCTGATTCACATGGTGCTCCACAACAGTGTTGCACCCGATTCACATGGGGCTGTACGACAGTGTTGCATCTGATTCACGTCGCGCTGTACGACAGTGTTGTATCTGTTTCTTTAGGTGCTGTGTGACAGTTCTGTACGTGATTATCATTGTGCCGTGCGACAATGTTGTCCCTGATTCTCATGGTGCCGTACGACAGTGTTGTATCTGATTCACATGGTGCTGTTCCACAGTGTTGTACCCAATTCTCATGGTGCTGTATGAAGTTATTGTATCTGATTCACATTGCGCTGTACGACAGTGTTCTACCTGATTCTCATGGTGCTGTACGTCAGTGGTGTATCAGATTCTCATGGTGCTGTATTACAATGTTATATCTGTTTCTCATGGTGCTGTACGACAGGTTTGTTTCTGATTCTCATGGTGCTGTACAACAGTGTTGTATCTGATACTCATTGTGCTGTACCACAGTGTTGTAAGTGAAACTCATCGTGCTGTACGACAGTGTTGTACCTGATCCTCATGGTGCTGCATTACAATGTTGAATCTGATTCTCATGGTGCTGTACGACAGTGTTGTCCCTGATTCTCATGCAGTTGTACGACTGTGTTGTACCTGATACTCATGGTGCGGTACCACATTGTTGTGTCTGATTCTCATGGTGCTGTACGACAGTGTTGTCCCTGATTCTCATGGTGCTGTATGACTGTGTTGTACCTGATTCTCATGGTGATGTACGACAGTGTTGGATGTGAATCTCATGGTGCAGTCCGACCGTGTTGTACCCGATTTATTATGGTGCGGTACAACAGTGTTGTATCTGACACTGATGGTGTTGTGTGACAGTGTTGTATCAGATTCTCATGGTGCTGCACAACAGTGTTGTATCAGATTCTCATGGTGCTGTACGACAGTGTTGTATCTGGTTTTCATGGTGCTGTACGACAGTGTTGCATCTGATTCTCATGGTGCTGTACGACAGTGTTGCATCTGTTTCTCATGGTGCTGTACGACAGTGTTGTATCTGATTCTCATGGTGCTGTACGATAGTGTTGTATCAGATTCTCATGGTGCTGTATGACAGTGTTGTATCAGATTCTCATGGTGCTGTACGACAGTGTTGTATCTCATTATAAAGGTGTGGTACAACTGTGTTGTATCTGAGTCTGATGGTGCTATATGACAGTGTTGTCCCTGATTCTCATGGTGCTGTACGACAGTGTTGTCCCAGATTCTCATGGTGCTGTACGACAGTGTTGTATCAGATTCTTATGGTGCTGTACGACAGTGTTGTATCTCATTATAAAGGTGTGGTACAACTGTGTTGTATCTGAGTCTGATGGTGCTGTACGACAGTGTTGTATCAGATTCTCATGGTGCTGTACGACAGTGTTGTATCAGATTCTCATGGTGCTGTATGACAGTGTTGTATCAGATTCTCATGGTGCTGTATGACAGTGTTGTATCGGATTCTCATGGTGCTGTACAACAGCGTTGTATCTGATTCCCATGGTGCTGTCAGACAGTGTTGTATCGGATACTCATCGTGCTGGACGATAGTGTTGTATCTGATTTGCATGGTGTTGTACGATAGTTTTGTTTCTGAATCTCATGGTGCAGAACGACCGAGTTGTACCTGATTCGGATGGTGCTGTACGACCGTGATATAACTGATTCTCGTGGTGCTTTGCGACAGTGTTGTATCGGATTCTCATGGTGCTGTACCACAGTGTTCTACCTGATTCACATGGTGCTGTACGACTGTGTTGTATCTGATTCTCATGGTGCTTTCCGACAGTGTTGTATCTGAAACTCTTGCTGCCGTACGACAGTGTTGTCTCTGATTCTCATGGTGCTGTACGACAGTGTTGTATCTGATTCTCATGGTGCTTTCCGACAGTGTTGTATCTGAAACTCTTGCTGCCGTACGACAGTGTTGTCTCTGATTCTCATGGTGCTGTACGACAGTGTTGTATCTGATTCTCATGGTGCTGCACGAAGGTGTTGTATCTGATTCTCATGGTGCTGTACGACAGTGTTGTATCTCATTATAAAGGTGTGGTACAACTGTGTTGTATCTGATTCTCATGGTGCTGCACGACAGTGTTGTATCTGATTCTCATGGTGCTGTACGACATTGTTTTATCAGATTCTCATGGTGCTGTACGACAGTGTTGTATCAGATTGTCATGGTGCTGTACGACAGTGTTGTATCTCATTATAAAGGTGTGGTACAACTGTGTTGTACCTGATTCACATGGTGCTGTACGACAGTGTTGTATCGGATTTTCATGTTGCTGTACGACAGAGGTGTATCTGTGTCTGATGTTGCTGTATGACAGTGTCGTATCACATTCTCATGGTGCTGCAGCATCGTGTTGTATCAGATTCTCATGGTGCTGTACGCCAGTGTTGTAACTGATTCTCATGTTGCTGGACAACAGTATTGTATCTGATTCTGATGTTGCTGTGTGACAGTGTTGTATCTGATTCTCATGGTGCTGCACGCCAGTGTCGTATCACATTTTCATGCTGCTGTACCACCGTGTTGTATCTGATTCTCATTTTGCTGTCCGACAGTGTTGTATCTCATTATCAAGGTGTGGTACAACTGTGTTTTACCTGATCATCATGGTGCTGTACAACAGTATTGTATCTGATTCTGATGGTGCTGTACCACAGTGCTGTATCTGATTCTCATGGTGCTGTACGACAGTGTTGTATCTGATTCACATGTTGCTGTACGACAGTGTTGTATCTGATTCTCATGGGGCTGTGCAAAAGTGTTCCTGATTCTCATGGTGCTGTACGACAGTGTTGTATCAGATTCTTATGGTGCTGTACGACAGTGTTGTATCTCATTATAAAGGTGTGGTACAACTGTGTTGTATCTGAGTCTGATGGTGCTATATGACAGTGTTGTATCAGATTTTCATTATGCTGTACGACAGTGTTGTATCAGATTCTCATGGTGCTGTACGACAGTGTTGTATCAGATTCTCATGGTGCTGTATGACAGTGTTGTATCAGATTCTCATGGTGCTGTACGACAGTGTTGTATCAGATTCTCATGGTGCTGTACGACAGTGTTGTATCAGATTCTCATGGTGCTGTACGACAGTGTTGTATCAGATTCTCATGGTGCTGTGCGACAGTGTTGTATCTGATTCTCATGGTGCTGTGCGACAGTGTTGTATCAGATTCTCATGGTGCTGTGCGACAGTGTTGTATCAGATTCTCATATGCTGTACAACAGCGTTGTATCTGATTCCCATGGTGCTGTCAGACAGTGTTGTATCGGATACTCATCGTGCTGTACGATAGTGTTGTATCTGATTTGCATGGTGTTGTACGATAGTTTTGTATCTGATTCTCATGGTGCTGTACCACAGTGTTCTACCTGATTCACATGGTGCTGTACGACTGTGTTGTATCTGATTCTCATGGTGCTGTACAACAGTGTTGTATCTGATTCTCATGGTGCTTTCCGACAGTGTTGTATCTGAAACTCTTGCTGCCGTACGACAGTGTTGTCTCTGATTCTCATGGTGCTGTACGACAGTGTTGTATCTGATTCTCATGGTGCTGCACGAAGGTGTTGTATCTGATTCTCATGGTGCTGTACGACATTGTTTTATCAGATTCTCATGGTGCTGTACGACAGTGTTGTATCAGATTGTCATGGTGCTGTACGACAGTGTTGTATCTCATTATAAAGGTGTGGTACAACTGTGTTGTATCTGATTCTCATGGTGCTGCACGACAGTGTTGTATCTGATTCTCATGGTGCTGTACGACATTGTTTTATCAGATTCTCATGGTGCTGTACGACAGTGTTGTATCAGATTGTCATGGTGCTGTACGACAGTGTTGTATCTCATTATAAAGGTGTGGTACAACTGTGTTGTACCTGATTCACATGGTGCTGTACGACAGTGTTGTATCAGATTTTCATGTTGCTGTACGACAGAGGTGTATCTGCGTCTGATGTTGCTGTATGACAGTGTCGTATCACATTCTCATGGTGCTGCAGCATCGTGTTGTATCAGATTCTCATGGTGCTGTACGCCAGTGTTGTATCTGATTCTCATGTTGCTGGACAACAGTATTGTATCTGATTCTGATGTTGCTGTGTGACAGTGTTGTATCTGATTCTCATGGTGCTGCACGCCAGTGTCGTATCACATTTTCATGCTGCTGTACCACCGTGTTGTATCTGATTCTCATTTTGCTGTCCGACAGTGTTGTATCTCATTATCAAGGTGTGGTACAACTGTGTTTTACCTGATCATCATGGTGCTGTACAACAGTATTGTATCTGATTCTGATGGTGCTGTACCACAGTGCTGTATCTGATTCTCATGGTGCTGTACGACAGTGTTGTATCTGATTCACATGTTGCTGTACGACAGTGTTGTATCTGATTCTCATGGGGCTGTGCAAAAGTGTTCCTGATTCTCATGGTGCTGTACGACAGTGTTGCACCTGATTGTCATGGTGCTGTACGACAGTGTTGTCCCTGATTTTCATGGTGCTGTACGACAGTGTTGTCCCTGATTTTCATGGTGCTGTAGGACAGTCTTGTATCTGATACACATGGTGCTATATGACAGTGTTGTGTCAGATTCTCATATGCTGTTCAACAGCGTTGTATCTGATTCCCATGGTGCTGTCAGACAGTGTTGTATCGGATTCTCATCGTGCTGTACGATAGTGTTGTATCTGATTCGCATGGTGTTGTTCGATAGCTTTGTTTCTGAATCTCAAGGTGCAGTACGACCGTGTTGTACCTGATTCGGATGGTGCTGCACGACAGTGATATAACTGATTCTCGTGGTGCTGTGCGACAGTTTTGTATCTGATTGTCATGGTGCTGTACGACAGTGTTGTATCTGATTCTCATGGTGCTTTCCGACAGTGTTGTATCTGAATCTCTTGCTGCTGTACGACAGTGTTGTCTCTGATTCTCATGGTGCTGTACGACAGTGTTGTCTATGATTCTCATGGTGCTGTACGACAGTGTTGTATCTGATTCTCATGTTGCTGTACAACAGTATTGCATCTGATTCTGATGTTGCTGTGTGACAGTGTTGTATCTGATTCTCATGGTGCTGCACGACAGTGTTGTATCTGATTCTCATGGTGCTGCACGACAGTGTTGTATCTGATTCTCATGGTGCTGTACGACATTGTTTTATCAGATTCTCATGGTGCTGTACGACAGTGTTGTATCAGATTGTCATGGTGCTGTACGACAGTGTTGTATCTCATTATAAAGGTGTGGTACAACTGTGTTGTACCTCATTCTCATGGTATTGTTAGACATTATTGTATCGGATTCACATGGTGCTGTATGACAGTGTTGTATCTGAGTCTGATGGTGCTGTATGACAGTGTCGTATCACATTTTCATGCTGCTGTACCACCGTGTTGTATCTGATTCTCATTTTGCTGTACGACAGTGTTGTATCTCATTATCAAGGTGTGGTGCAACTGTGTTTTACCTGATCATCATGGTGCTGTACGACAGTGTTGTATCTGATTCTGATGGTGCTGTACCACAGTGTTGTACAACATTCTCATGGTGCTGCACAACAGTGTTGTATCTGATTTTCATGGTGCTGTACTGCAGTGTTGTATCTGATTCTCATGGTGCTGCACGACAGTGTTGTATCAGATTCTCATGGTGCTGTACGACAGTGTTGTATCTGATTCTCATGGTGCTGTACGACAGTGTTGTACCTGATTCTCATGGTGCTGCATGACAGTTTTGTATCAGATTCTCATGGTGCTGTACAACAGTGTTGTACCTGATTCTCATGTTGCTGTATGACCGTGTTGTATCTGATTCTCATGGTGCTGTAGGACATTCTTGTAACTGATTCACATGGTGCTGTACAACATTGTTGTACCCGATTCTCTTGGTGCTCTTTGACAGTGTTGTATCTGAATCACATGTTGCTGTACGACAGTGTTGACCCTGATTATCATGGTGCTGTACAACAGTGTTGTCCCTGATTCTCATGGTGCTGAACGACAGTGTTGTAGCTGATTCTCATGTTGCTGTACGACAGTGTTGTCTCTGATTCTCATGTTGCTGTACGACAGTGTTGTCTCTGATTCTGATGGTGCTTTAAGACGTTGTTTTCACTGATTCACATGGTGCTCTACGACAGTGTTGTATAAGTTTCTCATGGTGTTGTCCGACAATGTTGTACTCGATTCTCATGTTGCTGTACGACTGCGTTGTCCCTGATTCACATGGTGCTGTACGACTCTTGTATCTGACTCTCATGGTGCTGTACAATAGTGTTGTATCAGATTTTCATGGTGCTGTATGACAGTGCTGTTCCTGATTCTCATGGTGCTGTACGACAGTGTTGTATCTGATTCTCAGGGTGCTGTACGACAGTGTTGTATCTGATTCTCAGGGTGCTGTACGACAGTTTTGTACCTTATTCACGTGGTGCTGTCCGACAGTGTTGGACCTGATTCTCATGGAGCTGTACAACAGTGTTGTGTCTGATTCCATTGGTGCTGTACGACATTGTTGTACCTTATTCTCGTGGTGCTGTATGACAGTGCTGTACCCGATTCTCATTGTGCTGTACGACAGTTTTATATTTGATTCTCATGGTGCTGTCAGTGTTGTAGCTGATTCTCATGTTGCTGTACGACAGTGTTGTCTCTGAATCGGATGGTGCTGTCGGACAGTGTTGTACCTGATTCTCGTGGTGCTGTGCGACAGTGTTGTATCAGATTCTCATGTTGCTGTAGGACAGTCTTGTATCTGATGCACATGGTGCGATACGACAGTGTTGTATCAGATTCTCATGGTGCTGTACAACAGTCTTATATCTGGATCTCATGGTGCTGTACGACAGTGTTGTATCAGGGTTTCGTGCTGCTGTATGACAGTATTGTATATGATTCTCAGGCTGCTGTACGACAGATTTGTACCTTATTCTCGTGGTGCTGTACGACAGTGTTCTGTATGTATCTCAGGGTGCTGTATGACAGTTTTGTACCTTATTCTCGTGGTGCTGTACGACAGTGTTCTGTATGATTCTCAGGGTGCTGCACGACAGTGTTGTATCTGGTTCTCATTCTGCAGTACGACAGTGTTATGTGTGATAATGAGGGTGCTGTACGACACTGTTGTACCTGATTCTCATGGTGCTGTGCGACACTGTTGTACCTGATTCTCATGGTGCTGTACGACAGTGTTGTCCCTGATTCCATTGGTGCTGTACGACAGAGTTGTATCAGATTCTCATGGTGCTGTCGGACCGTCTTGTATCTGATTCTCATGGTGCTGTACAACAGTGTGTTACCTGATTCTCATGGTTCTGCCGGACAGTCTTGTAACTGATTCACATGGTGCTGTACAACATTGTTGTACCCGATTCTCTTGGTGCTCTTTGACAGTGTTGTATCTGATTCTCATGGTGCTGCACAACAGTGTTGTCCCTGATTCTCATGGTGCTGCACAACAGTGTTGTCCCTGATTCTCATGTTGCTGTCAGACAGTGTTGGATCTGATTCTCATGTTGCTGTCAGACAGTGTTGTCTCTGATTCTCATGGTGCTGTAAGACAGTGTTGGATCTGATTCTCATGTTGCTGTACGACAGTGTTGTATCTGATTCTGATGGTGCTGTTGGACAGTGTTGTACCTGATTCTCATGGTGCTGCGGGACAGTCTTGTAACTGATTCACATGTTGCTGTCCGACAGTGTTGTATCTGATTCTCATGGTGCTGGAAGACAGTGTTGTATCTGATTCTCATGGTGCTCTTTGATAGTGTTGTATCTGATTCTCATGGTGCTGCACAACAGTGTTGTCCCTGATTCTCATGGTGCTGTACAACAGTGTTGTCCCTGATTCTCATGGTGCTGTAAGACAGTGTTGGATCTGATTCTCATGTTGCTGTACGACAGTGTTGTATCTGATTCTCATGGTGCTGCAGGACAGTCTTGTAACTGATTCACATGGTGCTGTCCGACAGTGTTGTATCTGATTCTCATGGTGTTGTACGACTGTGTTGTATCAGATTCTCAGGGTCCTGGACGACAGTGTTGTATCTGATTCTCATGGTGCTGTACGACTGTGTTGTCTCAGATTCTCATGGTGCTGTACATCAGTGTTGTATCTGATTCTCATGGTGCTGTACAACAGTGTTGTATCTGATTCTCATGGTGCTGTACAACAGTGTTGTATCTGATTCTCATGGTGCTGCAGCACAGTCTTGTATCTGATTCTCATGGTGCTGTGTGACAGTGTTATATCTGATTCTCATGGTGCTGTACGACAGTGTTGTACCCGATTTTAATGGTGCTGTACAACACTGTTGCATCTGATTCTCATGGTGTTGTACAAGAGTGTTGCATCTGATTCTCATGTTGCTCTACGTCAGTGTTGTACACGATTCTCATGGTGCTCTTTGACAGTGTTGTATCTGATTCTGATGTTGCTGTACGACAGTGTTGCACCTGATTGTCATGGTGCTGTACAGCAGTGTTGCACCTGATTCACATGGTGCTGTACGACAGTGTTGTCCCTGATTCTAATGGTGCTGTACAACTGCTGTATCTGACTCTCATGGTGCTGAACAACTGTGTTGTACCTGATTCTCATGGTGCTGTTAGACACTGTTGTAAAGGATTCTCATGGTGCTGTACGACAGTGTTGTATCTGATTTTCATGTTGCTGTACGACAGAGGTGTATCTGCGTCTGATGTTGCTGTATGACAGTGTCGTATCACATTCTCATGGTGCTGCAGCACCGTGTTGTATCTGATTCTCATGGTGCTGTACAACAGTGTTATCTCTGATTCTCATGGTGCTGCACGACACTGTTGTATCTGATTCTCATGGTGCTGTACGACAGTGTTGTATCGGATTCACATGGTGCTGTCCGACAGTGTTGTATCTCATTATCAAGGTGTGGTACAACTGTGTTTTACCTGATCATCATGGTGCTGTACAACAGTATTGTATCTGATTCTGATGGTGCTGTACCACAGTGCTGTATCTGATTCTCATGGTCCTGTACGACTGTGTTGTACCTGATTCTCATGGCGCTGTGCGACAGTGTTGTTTCTGTTTCACATGTTGCTGTCCGACAGTGTTGTATCTGATTCTCATGGGGCTGTGCAAAAGTGTTGTTCCTGATTCTCATGGTGCTGCACGACAGTGTTGTATCTGATTCTCATGGTGCTGTACGACAGTGTTGTAACTGATTCTGATGTTGCTGTGTGACAGTGTTGTATCTGATTCTCATGGTGCTGCACGCCAGTGTTGTATCTGATTCTCATGGTGCCGTACGAAAGTGTTGTACCTGATTCACATGGTGATGTCCAACAGTGTTGTATCTGATTCTCATGGTGCTGTACGACATTGTTGTATCGGATTCACATGGTGCTGTCCGACAGTGTTGTATCTCATTATCAAGGTGTGGTACAACTGTGTTTTACCTGATCATCATGGTGCTGTACAACAGTATTGTATCTGATTCTGATGGTGCTGTACCACAGTGCTGTATCTGATTCTCATGGTCCTGTACGACTGTGTTGTACCTGATTCTCATGGCGCTGTGTGACAGTGTTGTTTCTGTTTCACATGTTGCTGTCCGACAGTGTTGTATCTGATTCTCATGGGGCTGTGCAAAAGTGTTGTTCCTGATTCTCATGGTGCTGTACAACAGTGTTGTCCCTGATTCTCATGGTGCTGTACAACTGTTGTATCTGACTCTCATGGTGCTGAACAACAGTGTTGTAGCTGTTTCTCATGGTGCTGCACGCCAGTGTTGTATCTGATTCTCATGGTGCTGCACGACAATGTTGTACCTGATTCACATGGTGCTGTGCCACAGTGTTGTATCTCATTCTCATGGTGCTGTACGACTGTGTTGTATCGGATTCTCATGGTGCTGTACGACAATGTTGTTCCTGATTGTCATGCTGCTGTACAAGAGTGTTGTATCGGATTCTCATGGTGCTGTAAGAGAGTTTTGTTTCTGATTCCCTTGGTGCAGTACAACCATGTTGTACCTCATTCGGATGGTGCTACACGACAGTGATATAACTGATTCTCTTGGTGCTGTGAGACAGTGTTGTATCTGATTCTCATGGTGCTGTAGGACAGTCTTGTATCTGATAGACATGGTGCTATATGACAGTGTTGTATCAGATTCTCATATGCTGTACAACAGCGTTGTATCTGATTCCCATGGTGCTGTCAGACAGTGTTGTATCGGATTCTCATCGTGCTGTATGATAGTGTTGTATCTGATTCGCATGGTGTTGTACGATAGTTTTGTTTCTGAATCTCATGGTGCAGTACGACCGTGTTGTACCTGATTCAGATTGTGCTGCACTACAGTGATATAACTGATTCTCGTGGTGCTGTGCGGCAGTGTTGTATCGGATTCTCATGGTGCTGTACCACAGTGTTCTACCTGATTCTCATGTTGCTGTCCGACAGTGTTGTATCTGATTCTCATGGTGCTGTAAGACAGTGTTGTACCTGATTCTCATGTTGCTGTAAGACAGTGTTGTATCTGATTCTCATGTTGCTGTCCAACATTGTTGTCTCTGATTCTCATGGTGCTGTAAGACAGTGTTGGATCTGATTCTCATGCTGCTGTACGACAGTGTTGTATCTGATTCTGATGGTGCTGGAAGACAGTGTTGTACCTGATTCTCATGGTGCTGTAAGACAGTGTTGGATCTGATTCTCATGTTGCTGTACGACAGTGTTGTCTCTGATTCTGATGGTGCTGTTGGACAGTGTTGTATCTGATTCTCATGGTTCTGGAAGATAGTGTTGTACTTGATTCTCATGGTGCTGCAGGACAGTCTTGTAACTGATTCACATCGTGCTGTACAGCATTGTTGTACCCGATTCTCTTGGTGCTGTACGACAGTGTTGTATCAGATTCTGAACGTGCTGCACAACAGTGTTGTATCTGATTCTCATGGTGTTGTACGACTGTGTTGTATCAGATTCTCAGGGTCCTGGACGACAGTGTTGTATCTGATTCTCATGGTGCTGTACGACTGTGTTGTCTCAGATTCTCATGGTGCTGTACATCAGTGTTGTATCTGATTCTCATGGTGTTGTACGACTGTGTTGTATCAGATTCTCAGGGTCCTGGACGACAGTGTTGTATCTGATTCTCATGGTGCTGTACGACTGTGTTGTCTCAGATTCTCATGGTGCTGTACATCAGTGTTGTACACGATTCTCATGGTGCTGTACAACAGTGTTGTATCTGATTATCATGGTGCTGTACAACAGTGTTGTATCTGATTCTCATGGTGCTGTACGACAGTGTTGTACCCGATTTTAATGGTGCTGTACAACACTGTTGCATCTGATTCTCATGGTGTTGTACAAGAGTGTTGCATCTGATTCTCATGTTGCTGTACGACAGTGTTGTCTCTGATTCAGATGGTGCTGTAGGACAATTTTTTAACTGATTCACATGGTGCTATATGACAGTGTTGTATCAGATTCTCATGTTGCTGTTCGACTATGTTGTATTGGATTCTCATGGTGCTGTACGACAGCGTTGTATCTGATTGTCATGATGATGTCCGGCAGTGTTGCACCTGATTCACATGCGGCTGTACAACAGTGTTGTAGTTGATTCTCAGGTGCTGCATGACAGTGTTGTATCTGATTCTGATTGTGCTGTACGACTGTGTTGTATCAGATTCCCATGGTGCTGTATGACACTCTTGTATCAGATTCTCATCGTGCTGTGCGACACTCTTGTATCTGATTCTCATGGTGCTTTACGACACTCTTGTATCTGATTCTCATGGTGCGGTACGACAGTGTTGTCCCTGATTCTCATGGTGCGGTACGACAGTGTTGTCCCTGATTCTCATGGTGCTGTACGACTGTGTTGTATCAGATTCTCATGGTGCTGTACGACAGTGTTGTATCAGATTCTCATGGTGCTGCAGGACAGTCTTGTATCTGATTCACAAGATGCTGTACGACAGTGTTGTATTGATTCTCATGGTGCTGTACGACATTGTTGTTTCAGATTCTCATGGTGCTGTCCGACTATGTTGTATTGGATTCTCATGGTGCTGTACGACAGCGTTGTCCCTGATTCACATGGTACTGTACGACATTGTTGTGCCTGATTCCCATGGGGCGGTATGACAGTGTTGTACCCGATTCTCGTGGTGCTGTATGACACTCTTGTATCTGATTCTCATGTTGCTGTGCAGCAGTGTTGTACCCGATTCTCCTGGTGCTTTACGACAGTGTTGTGCCTGATTCCCATGGGGCTGTATGACAGTGTTGTACCCGATTCACGTGGTGCTGTGCGACAGTGTTGAGACTGATTCTCATGGTGCGGTACGACTGTATTGTGCCTGATTCCCATGGGGCTGTATGACGGTGTTGTACCCGATTCTCGTGGTGTGGTACGACAGTGATGTGTCTGATTGCGATGGTGCGGTAAGACTGTGTTGTACCCGATTCTCCTGGTGCTTTACGACAGTGTTGTGCCTGATTCCCATTTTGCTGTATGACAGTGTTGTACCCGATTCTCGTGGTGCTGTACGACAGTGATGTATCAGATTCCAATGGTGCTGTAAGATAGTGTTGTACCTGATTCTCATGGTGCAGTAGGAGAGACTTGTATCTGATTCACATGGTGCGATACGACATTGTTGTGTCGGTTTCTCATGGTGCTGAACGACAGTGTTGTATCTGATCCTCATGCTGATGTAAAACAGTGTTGTATCTGAATCACATGGTGCTGTATGACAGTGTTGTACCTGATTCTCATTTTGCTGTATGTCAATGTTGTATCTGATTCTCATCGTGCTGTGTGATGGTTCTGTCCCTGTTTCTCATGGTGCTGTACGACAGTGTTGTGCATGATACTCAGGGTGCTCTCTGACAGTGTTGTATCAGTTTCGCATGGTGCTTTTCGACAGTGTTGTATATTATTGACTTGGTGCTGTACGACAGTGTTGTATCCGATTCTGATGGTGCTGTTCAACAGTGTTGTGCGGATTCTCATGGTGCTGTACGAGAGTGTTGTATCTGATTCTTGATGATGCTGCACGGCAGTGATGTGTCAGTTTCTCATGGTGTTGTACGACAGCGTTGTATCTGACTGACATGGTGCTGTACGACAGTATTTATCAGATTCTCATGGTTCTGTGCGGCAGTGTTGTATCAGAATCTAATGGTGGTGTACGACAGTGTTGTATCAGATTCACATGGTGCTGTACGACTGAGTTGTATCAGATTCTCATGGTGCTGTACGACAGTGTTGTATCAGATTCGCATGTTGCTGTCCGACAGTGTTCTATCGGATTCTCATGGTGCTGTACAACAGAGTTGTATCTCATTCTCATTGTGCTGTATGACAGTGTTGTATCAGACTCTCATGGTGCTGTCAGACAGTGTTGTATCTGATTCTTGATGATGCTGCATGGCAGTGATGTATCAGATTCTCATGGTGCTGTACGACAGTATTGTATCTGATTCTGATGGTGCTGCACGACAATATTTATCAGATTCTCATGGTGCTGTAGGACAGTATTGTATCCGATTCTGATGGTGCTGTAAACAGTGTTGCATTGGTTTCTCATGGTGCTATACGACAGTGTTGGATCCGATTCTGATGGTGCTGTACGACAGTGTTGTATTGGATTCTCATGGTGCTGTTCGACAGTGTTGTATCAGACTCTCATGGTGATGTACGAGAGTGTTGTATCTGATTCTTGATGATGCTACACGGCAGTGATGTATCAGAATCTAATGGTGCTGTACGACAGTGTTGTATCAGATTCTCATGGTGCTGTACAACAGTGTTGTACCTGATTCTCATGTTGCTGTAGGACATTCTTGTAACTGATTCACATGGTGCTGCACAACATTGTTGTACCCGATTCTCTTGGTGCTCTTTGACAGTGTTGTATCTGAATCACATGTTGCTGTACGACAGTGTTGACCCTGATTCTCATGATGCTGAACGACAGTGTTGTATCAGATTCTCATGGTGTTGTCCGACAATGTTGTACTGGATTCTCATGTTGCTGTACGACTGCGTTGTCCCTGATTCACATGGTGCTGTACGACTCTTGTATCTGACTCTCATGGTGCTGTACAATAGTGTTGTCTCTGACTCTCATGGTGCTGTACGACAGTGTTGTATCAGATTTTCATGGTGCTGTATGACAGTGCTGTTCCTGATTCTCATGGTGCTGTACGACAGTGTTGTGTCTGATTCCATTGGTGCTGTACGACATTGTTGTACCTTATTCTCGTGGTGCTGTATGACAGTGCTGTACCTGATTCTCATTGTGCTGTACGACAGTGTTGTCTCTGATTCTGATGGTGCTGTCGGACAGTGTTGTACCTGATTCTCGTGGTGCTGTGCGACAGTGTTGTATCAGATTCTCATGTTGCTGTAGGACAGTCTTGTATCTGATACACATGGTGCGATACGACAGTGTTGTATCTGATTCTCATGGTGCTGTACGACAGTGTTGTATCAGATTCTCGTGCTGCTGTATGACAGTATTGTATATGATTCTCAGGGTGCTGTACGACAGTTTTGTACCTTATTCTCGTGGTGCTGTACGACAGTGTTCTGTATGTATCTCAGGGTGCTGTCTGACAGTTTTGTACCTTATTCTCGTGGTGCTGTACGACAGTGTTCTGTATGATTCTCAGGGTGCTGTACGACAGTTTTATACTTGATTCTCAGGGTGCTGCACGACAGTGTTGTATCTGGTTCTCATTCTGCAGTACGACAGTGTTATGTGTGATAATGAGGGTGCTGTACGACACTGTTGTACCTGATTCTCATGGTGCTGTACGACAGTGTTGTCCCTGATTCCATTGGTGCTGTACGACAGTTTTATATTTGATTCTCATGGTGCTGTCAGATAGTGTTGTATCAGATTCTCATGGTGCTGTCGGACCGTCTTGTATCTGATTCTCATGGTGCTGTACAACAGTGTGTTACCTGATTCTCATGGTTCTGTCGGACAGTCTTGTAACTGAGTCACATGGTGCTGTACAACATTGTTGTACCCGATTCTCTTGGTGCTCTTTGACAGTGTTGTATCTGATTCTCATGGTGCTGCACAACAGTGTTGTCCCTGATTCTCATGGTGCTGCACAACAGTGTTGGATCTGATTCTCATGTTGCTGTACGACAGTGTTGTCGCTGATTCTCATGTTGCTGTACGACAGTGTTGTATCTGATTCTGATGGTGCTGTTGGACAGTGTTGTACCTGATTCTCATGGTGCTGCAGGACAGTCTTGTAACTGATTCACATGGTGCTGTCCGACAGTGTTGTATCAGATTCACATCGTGCTGTACAGCATTGTTGTACCCGATTCTCTTGGTGCTGTACGACAGTGTTGTATCAGATTCTGAACGTGCTGTACAACAGTGTTGTATCTGATTCTCATGGTGTTGTACGACTGTGTTGTATCAGATTCTCAGGGTCCTGGACGACAGTGTTGTATCTGATTCTCATGGTGCTGTACGACTGTGTTGTACCTGATTCTCATGGTGCTGCAGGACAGTCTTGTAACTGATTCACATGGTGCTGTCCGACAGTGTTGTATCAGATTCACATCGTGCTGTACAGCATTGTTGTACCCGATTCTCTTGGTGCTGTACGACAGTGTTGTATCAGATTCTGAACGTGCTGTACAACAGTGTTGTATCTGATTCTCATGGTGTTGTACGACTGTGTTGTATCAGATTCTCAGGGTCCTGGACGACAGTGTTGTATCTGATTCTCATGGTGCTGTACGACTGTGTTGTCTCAGATTCTCATGGTGCTGTACATCAGTGTTGTACACGATTCTCATGGTGCTGTACAACAGTGTTGTATCTGATTATCATGGTGCTGTACAACAGTGTTGTATCTGATTCTCATGGTGCTGCTGCACAGTCTTGTATCTGATTCTCATGGTGCTGTGTGACAGTGTTATATCTGATTCTCATGGTGCTGTACGACAGTGTTGTACCCGATTTTAATGGTGCTGTACAACACTGTTGCATCTGATTCTCATGGTGTTGTACAAGAGTGTTGCATCTGATTCTCATGTTGCTCTACGTCAGTGTTGTACACGATTCTCATGGTGCTCTTTGACAGTGTTTTACCTGATTCTCATGTTGCTGTACGACAGTGTTGTCTCTGATTCAGATGGTGCTGTAGGACATTTTTTTAACTGATTCACATGGTGCTATATGACAGTGTTGTATCAGATTCTCATGTTGCTGTACGACTATGTTGTATTGGATTCTCATGGTGCTGTACGACAGTGTTGTATCTGATTGTCATGGTGATGTCCGGCAGTGTTGCACCTGATTCACATGCGGCTGTACAACAGTGTTGTAGTTGATTCTCAGGTGCTGCATGACAGTGTTGTATCTGATTCTGATTGTGCTGTACGACTGTGTTGTATCAGATTCCCATGGTGCTGTATGACACTCTTGTATCAGATTCTCATCGTGCTGTACGACTGTGTTGTATCAGATTCCCATGGTGCTGTATGACACTCTTGTATCTGATTCTCATGGTCCTGTACGACAGTGTTGTAACTGATTCTCATGGTGCTGTCCGACAGTGTTGTACCTGATTCTCATGGTGCTGTACGACAGTGTTGTATTGATTCTCATGGTGCTGTACGACATTGTTGTTTCAGATTCTCATGGTGCTGTCCGACTATGTTGTATTGGATTCTCATGGTGCTGTACGACAGCGTTGTCCCTGATTCACATGGTACTGTACGACATTGTTGTGCCTGATTCCCATGGGGCTGTATGACAGTGTTGTGCCCGATTCTCGTGGTGCTGTACGACATTGTTGTATCAGATTTTCATGGTGCTGTCTGAACGCGTTGTATTTGATTCTCTTGGTGCTGTGCAGCAGTGTTGTACCCGATTCTCCTGGTGCTTTACGACAGTGTTGTGCCTGATTCCCATGGGGCTGTATGACAGTGTTGTACCCGATTCACGTGGTGCTGTGCGACAGTGTTGAGACTGATTCTCATGGTGCGGTACGACTGTATTGTGCCTGATTCCCATGGGGCTGTATGACAGTGTTGTACCCGATTCTCGTGGTGTGGTACGACAGTGATGTGTCTGATTGCGATGGTGCGGTACGACTGTGTTGTACCCGATTCTCCTGGTGCTTTACGACAGTGTTGTGCCTGATTCCCATTTTGCTGTATGACAGTGTTGTACCCGATTCTCGTGGTGCTGTACGACAGTGATGTATCAGATTCCAATGGTGCTGTAAGATAGTGTTGTACCTGATTCTCATGGTGCAGTCGGAGAGACTTGTATCTGATTCTCATGGTGCTGAACGACAGTGTTGTATCAGATCCTCATGCTGATGTAAAACAGTGTTGTCTCTGAATCACATGGTGCTGTATGACAGTGTTGTACCTGATTCTCATTTTGCTGTATGTCAATGTTGTATCTGATTCTCATCGTGCTGTGTGATGGTTCTGTCCCTGTTTCTCATGGTGCTGTACGACAGTGTTGTGCATGATACTCAGGGTGCTCTCTGACAGTGTTGTATCAGTTTCGCATGGTGCTTTTCGACAGTGTTGTATATTATTGACTTGGTGCTGTACGACAGTGTTGTATCCGATTCTGATGGTGCTGTATGACAGTGTTGTATCTGACTCTCATGGTGCTGTACGAGAGTGTTGTATCTGATTCTCATGGTGCTGTACGACAGTGTTGTATCTGATTCACATGTTGCTGTACGACAGTGTTGTATCTGATTCTCATGGGGCTGTGCAAAAGTGTTCCTGATTCTCATGGTGCTGTACGACAGTGTTGCACCTGATTGTCATGGTGCTGTACGACAGTGTTGTCCCTGATTTTCATGGTGCTGTAGGACAGTCTTGTATCTGATACACATGGTGCTATATGACAGTGTTGTGTCAGATTCTCATATGCTGTTCAACAGCGTTGTATCTGATTCCCATGGTGCTGTCAGACAGTGTTGTATCGGATTCTCATCGTGCTGCACGATAGTGTTGTATCTGATTCGCATGGTGTTGTACGATAGCTTTGTTTCTGAATCTCAAGGTGCAGTACGACCGTGTTGTACCTGATTCGGATGGTGCTGCACGACAGTGATATAACTGATTCTCGTGGTGCTGTGCGACAGTTTTGTATCTGATTGTCATGGTGCTGTACGACAGTGTTGTATCTGATTCTCATGGTGCTTTCCGACAGTGTTGTATCTGAATCTCTTGCTGCTGTACGACAGTGTTGTCTCTGATTCTCATGGTGCTGTACGACAGTGTTGTCTCTGATTCTCATGGTGCTGTACGACAGTGTTGTATCTGATTCTCATGTTGCTGTACAACAGTATTGCATCTGATTCTGATGTTGCTGTGTGACAGTGTTGTATCTGATTCTCATGGTGCTGCACGACAGTGTTGTATCTGATTCTCATGGTGCTGCACGACAGTGTTGTATCTGATTCTCATGGTGCTGTACGACATTGTTTTATCAGATTCTCATGGTGCTGTACGACAGTGTTGTATCAGATTGTCATGGTGCTGTACGACAGTGTTGTATCTCATTATAAAGGTGTGGTACAACTGTGTTGTACCTCATTCTCATGGTATTGTTAGACATTATTGTATCGGATTCACATGGTGCTGTATGACAGTGTTGTATCTGAGTCTGATGGTGCTGTATGACAGTGTCGTATCACATTTTCATGCTGCTGTACCACCGTGTTGTATCTGATTCTCATTTTGCTGTACGACAGTGTTGTATCTCATTATCAAGGTGTGGTGCAACTGTGTTTTACCTGATCATCATGGTGCTGTACGACAGTGTTGTATCTGATTCTGATGGTGCTGTACCACAGTGTTGTACAACATTCTCATGGTGCTGCACAACAGTGTTGTATCTGATTCTCATCGTGCTGAACGACAATGTTGTACCTGATTTTCATGGTGCTTTACAACAGTGTTGTACCTGATTCTCATGGTGCTGTACAACAGTCTTGTATCTGGATTTCATGGTGCTGTCCGACAGTTTTGTATTGATTCTCATGGTGCTGTCCGACAGTTTTGTATTGATTCTCATGGTGCTGTACGACAGTGTTGTACCTGATTTTCATGGTGCTGTACTGCAGTGTTGTATCTGATTCTCATGGTGCTGCACGACAGTGTTGTATCAGATTCTCATGGTGCTGTACGACAGTGTTGTATCTGATTCTCATGGTGCTGTACGACAGTGTTGTACCTGATTCTCATGGTGCTGCATGACAGTTTTGTATCAGATTCTCATGGTGCTGTACAACAGTGTTGTACCTGATTCTCATGTTGCTGTATGACCGTGTTGTATCTGATTCTCATGGTGCTGTAGGACATTCTTGTAACTGATTCACATGGTGCTGTACAACATTGTTGTACCCGATTCTCTTGGTGCTCTTTGACAGTGTTGTATCTGAATCACATGTTGCTGTACGACAGTGTTGACCCTGATTATCATGGTGCTGTAAAACAGTGTTGTCCCTGATTCTCATGGTGCTGAACGACAGTGTTGTAGCTGATTCTCATGTTGCTGTACGACAGTGTTGTCTCTGATTCTCATGTTGCTGTACGACAGTGTTGTCTCTGATTCTGATGGTGCTTTAAGACGTTGTTTTCACTGATTCACATGGTGCTCTACGACAGTGTTGTATAAGTTTCTCATGGTGTTGTCCGACAATGTTGTACTCGATTCTCATGTTGCTGTACGACTGCGTTGTCCCTGATTCACATGGTGCTGTACGACTCTTGTATCTGACTCTCATGGTGCTGTACAATAGTGTTGTATCAGATTTTCATGGTGCTGTATGACAGTGCTGTTCCTGATTCTCATGGTGCTGTACGACAGTGTTGTATCTGATTCTCAGGGTGCTGTACGATAGTGTTGTATCTGATTCTCAGGGTGCTGTACGACAGTTTTGTACCTTATTCACGTGGTGCTGTCCGACAGTGTTGGACCTGATTCTCATGGAGCTGTACAACAGTGTTGTGTCTGATTCCATTGGTGCTGTACGACATTGTTGTACCTTATTCTCGTGGTGCTGTATGACAGTGCTGTACCCGATTCTCATTGTGCTGTACGACAGTTTTATATTTGATTCTCATGGTGCTGTCAGTGTTGTAGCTGATTCTCATGTTGCTGTACGACAGTGTTGTCTCTGAATCGGATGGTGCTGTCGGACAGTGTTGTACCTGATTCTCGTGGTGCTGTGCGACAGTGTTGTATCAGATTCTCATGTTGCTGTAGGACAGTCTTGTATCTGATGCACATGGTGCGATACGACAGTGTTGTATCAGATTCTCATGGTGCTGTACAACAGTCTTATATCTGGATCTCATGGTGCTGTACGACAGTGTTGTATCAGGGTTTCGTGCTGCTGTATGACAGTATTGTATATGATTCTCAGGCTGCTGTACGACAGATTTGTACCTTATTCTCGTGGTGCTGTACGACAGTGTTCTGTATGTATCTCAGGGTGCTGTATGACAGTTTTGTACCTTATTCTCGTGGTGCTGTACGACAGTGTTCTGTATGATTCTCAGGGTGCTGCACGACAGTGTTGTATCTGGTTCTCATTCTGCAGTACGACAGTGTTATGTGTGATAATGAGGGTGCTGTACGACACTGTTGTACCTGATTCTCATGGTGCTGTGCGACACTGTTGTACCTGATTCTCATGGTGCTGTACGACAGTGTTGTCCCTGATTCCATTGGTGCTGTACGACAGAGTTGTATCAGATTCTCATGGTGCTGTCGGACCGTCTTGTATCTGATTCTCATGGTGCTGTACAACAGTGTGTTACCTGATTCTCATGGTTCTGCCGGACAGTCTTGTAACTGATTCACATGGTGCTGTACAACATTGTTGTACCCGATTCTCTTGGTGCTCTTTGACAGTGTTGTATCTGATTCTCATGGTGCTGCACAACAGTGTTGTCCCTGATTCTCATGGTGCTGCACAACAGTGTTGTCCCTGATTCTCATGTTGCTGTCAGACAGTGTTGGATCTGATTCTCATGTTGCTGTCAGACAGTGTTGTATCAGATTCTCATGGTGCTGTCGGACCGTCTTGTATCTGATTCTCATGGTGCTGTACAACAGTGTGTTACCTGATTCTCATGGTTCTGCCGGACAGTCTTGTAACTGATTCACATGGTGCTGTACAACATTGTTGTACCCGATTCTCTTGGTGCTCTTTGACAGTGTTGTATCTGATTCTCATGGTGCTGCACAACAGTGTTGTCCCTGATTCTCATGGTGCTGCACAACAGTGTTGTCCCTGATTCTCATGTTGCTGTCAGACAGTGTTGTCTCTGATTCTCATGGTGCTGTAAGACAGTGTTGGATCTGATTCTCATGTTGCTGTACGACAGTGTTGTATCTGATTCTGATGGTGCTGTTGGACAGTGTTGTACCTGATTCTCATGGTGCTGCAGGACAGTCTTGTAACTGATTCACATGTTGCTGTCCGACAGTGTTGTATCTGATTCTCATGGTGCTGGAAGACAGTGTTGTATCTGATTCTCATGGTGCTGTACGACAGTGTTGTACCTGATTCTCATGGTGCTGCATGACAGTTTTGTATCAGATTCTCATGGTGCTGTACAACAGTGTTGTACCTGATTCTCATGTTGCTGTATGACCGTGTTGTATCTGATTCTCATGGTGCTGTAGGACATTCTTGTAACTGATTCACATGGTGCTGTACAACATTGTTGTACCCGATTCTCTTGGTGCTCTTTGACAGTGTTGTATCTGAATCACATGTTGCTGTACGACAGTGTTGACCCTGATTATCATGGTGCTGTAAAACAGTGTTGTCCCTGATTCTCATGGTGCTGAACGACAGTGTTGTAGCTGATTCTCATGTTGCTGTACGACAGTGTTGTCTCTGATTCTCATGTTGCTGTACGACAGTGTTGTCTCTGATTCTGATGGTGCTTTAAGACGTTGTTTTCACTGATTCACATGGTGCTCTACGACAGTGTTGTATAAGTTTCTCATGGTGTTGTCCGACAATGTTGTACTCGATTCTCATGTTGCTGTACGACTGCGTTGTCCCTGATTCACATGGTGCTGTACGACTCTTGTATCTGACTCTCATGGTGCTGTACAATAGTGTTGTATCAGATTTTCATGGTGCTGTATGACAGTGCTGTTCCTGATTCTCATGGTGCTGTACGACAGTGTTGTATCTGATTCTCAGGGTGCTGTACGATAGTGTTGTATCTGATTCTCAGGGTGCTGTACGACAGTTTTGTACCTTATTCACGTGGTGCTGTCCGACAGTGTTGGACCTGATTCTCATGGAGCTGTACAACAGTGTTGTGTCTGATTCCATTGGTGCTGTACGACATTGTTGTACCTTATTCTCGTGGTGCTGTATGACAGTGCTGTACCCGATTCTCATTGTGCTGTACGACAGTTTTATATTTGATTCTCATGGTGCTGTCAGTGTTGTAGCTGATTCTCATGTTGCTGTACGACAGTGTTGTCTCTGAATCGGATGGTGCTGTCGGACAGTGTTGTACCTGATTCTCGTGGTGCTGTGCGACAGTGTTGTATCAGATTCTCATGTTGCTGTAGGACAGTCTTGTATCTGATGCACATGGTGCGATACGACAGTGTTGTATCAGATTCTCATGGTGCTGTACAACAGTCTTATATCTGGATCTCATGGTGCTGTACGACAGTGTTGTATCAGGGTTTCGTGCTGCTGTATGACAGTATTGTATATGATTCTCAGGCTGCTGTACGACAGATTTGTACCTTATTCTCGTGGTGCTGTACGACAGTGTTCTGTATGTATCTCAGGGTGCTGTATGACAGTTTTGTACCTTATTCTCGTGGTGCTGTACGACAGTGTTCTGTATGATTCTCAGGGTGCTGCACGACAGTGTTGTATCTGGTTCTCATTCTGCAGTACGACAGTGTTATGTGTGATAATGAGGGTGCTGTACGACACTGTTGTACCTGATTCTCATGGTGCTGTGCGACACTGTTGTACCTGATTCTCATGGTGCTGTACGACAGTGTTGTCCCTGATTCCATTGGTGCTGTACGACAGAGTTGTATCAGATTCTCATGGTGCTGTCGGACCGTCTTGTATCTGATTCTCATGGTGCTGTACAACAGTGTGTTACCTGATTCTCATGGTTCTGCCGGACAGTCTTGTAACTGATTCACATGGTGCTGTACAACATTGTTGTACCCGATTCTCTTGGTGCTCTTTGACAGTGTTGTATCTGATTCTCATGGTGCTGCACAACAGTGTTGTCCCTGATTCTCATGGTGCTGCACAACAGTGTTGTCCCTGATTCTCATGTTGCTGTCAGACAGTGTTGGATCTGATTCTCATGTTGCTGTCAGACAGTGTTGTATCAGATTCTCATGGTGCTGTCGGACCGTCTTGTATCTGATTCTCATGGTGCTGTACAACAGTGTGTTACCTGATTCTCATGGTTCTGCCGGACAGTCTTGTAACTGATTCACATGGTGCTGTACAACATTGTTGTACCCGATTCTCTTGGTGCTCTTTGACAGTGTTGTATCTGATTCTCATGGTGCTGCACAACAGTGTTGTCCCTGATTCTCATGGTGCTGCACAACAGTGTTGTCCCTGATTCTCATGTTGCTGTCAGACAGTGTTGTCTCTGATTCTCATGGTGCTGTAAGACAGTGTTGTCTCTGATTCTCATGTTGCTGTACGACAGTGTTGTATCTGATTCTGATGGTGCTGTTGGACAGTGTTGTACCTGATTCTCATGGTGCTGCAGGACAGTCTTGTAACTGATTCACATGTTGCTGTCCGACAGTGTTGTATCTGATTCTCATGGTGCTGGAAGACAGTGTTGTATCTGATTCTCATGGTGCTCTTTGATAGTGTTGTATCTGATTCTCATGGTGCTGCACAACAGTGTTGTCCCTGATTCTCATGGTGCTGTACAACAGTGTTGTCCCTGATTCTCATGGTGCTGTAAGACAGTGTTGGATCTGATTCTCATGTTGCTGTACGACAGTGTTGTATCTGATTCTCATGGTGCTGCAGGACAGTCTTGTAACTGATTCACATGGTGCTGTCCGACAGTGTTGTATCTGATTCTCATGGTGTTGTACGACTGTGTTGTATCAAATTCTCAGGGTCCTGGACGACAGTGTTGTATCTGATTCTCATGGTGCTGTACGACTGTGTTGTCTCAGATTCTCATGGTGCTGTACATCAGTGTTGTATCTGATTCTCATGGTGCTGTACAACAGTGTTGTATCTGATTCTCATGGTGCTGTACAACAGTGTTGTATCTGATTCTCATGGTGCTGCAGCACAGTCTTGTATCTGATTCTCATGGTGCTGTGTGACAGTGTTATATCTGATTCTCATGGTGCTGTACGACAGTGTTGTACCCGATTTTAATGGTGCTGTACAACACTGTTGCATCTGATTCTCATGGTGTTGTACAAGAGTGTTGCATCTGATTCTCATGTTGCTCTACGTCAGTGTTGTACACGATTCTCATGGTGCTCTTTGACAGTGTTGTATCTGATTCTGATGTTGCTGTGTGACAGTGTTGTATCTGATTCTCATGGTGCTGTACGACAGTGTTGCACCTGATTGTCATGGTGCTGTACAGCAGTGTTGCACCTGATTCACATGGTGCTGTACGACAGTGTTGTCCCTGATTCTAATGGTGCTGTACAACTGCTGTATCTGACTCTCATGGTGCTGAACAACTGTGTTGTACCTGATTCTCATGGTGCTGTTAGACACTGTTGTAAAGGATTCTCATGGTGCTGTACGACAGTGTTGTATCGGATTCACATGGTGCTGTACGACAGTGTTGTATCTGATTTTCATGTTGCTGTACGACAGAGGTGTATCTGCGTCTGATGTTGCTGTATGACAGTGTCGTATCACATTCTCATGGTGCTGCAGCACCGTGTTGTATCTGATTCTCATGGTGCTGTACAACAGTGTTATCTCTGATTCTCATGGTGCTGCACGACAGTGTTGTATCTGATTCTCATGGTGCTGTACGACAGTGTTGTATCGGATTCACATGGTGCTGTCCGACAGTGTTGTATCTCATTATCAAGGTGTGGTACAACTGTGTTTTACCTGATCATCATGGTGCTGTACAACAGTATTGTATCTGATTCTGATGGTGCTGTACCACAGTGCTGTATCTGATTCTCATGGTCCTGTACGACTGTGTTGTACCTGATTCTCATGGCGCTGTGCGACAGTGTTGTTTCTGTTTCACATGTTGCTGTCCGACAGTGTTGTATCTGATTCTCATGGGGCTGTGCAAAAGTGTTGTTCCTGATTCTCATGGTGCTGCACGACAGTGTTGTATCTGATTCTCATGGTGCTGTACGACAGTGTTGTATCTGATTCTGATGTTGCTGTGTGACAGTGTTGTATCTGATTCTCATGGTGCTGCACGCCAGTGTTGTATCTGATTCTCATGGTGCCGTACGAAAGTGTTGTACCTGATTCACATGGTGATGTCCAACAGTGTTGTATCTGATTCTCATGGTGCTGTACGACATTGTTGTATCGGATTCACATGGTGCTGTCCGACAGTGTTGTATCTCATTATCAAGGTGTGGTACAACTGTGTTTTACCTGATCATCATGGTGCTGTACAACAGTATTGTATCTGATTCTGATGGTGCTGTACCACAGTGCTGTATCTGATTCTCATGGTCCTGTACGACTGTGTTGTACCTGATTCTCATGGCGCTGTGTGACAGTGTTGTTTCTGTTTCACATGTTGCTGTCCGACAGTGTTGTATCTGATTCTCATGGGGCTGTGCAAAAGTGTTGTTCCTGATTCTCATGGTGCTGTACAACAGTGTTGTCCCTGATTCTCATGGTGCTGTACAACAGTGTTGTCCCTGATTCTCATGGTGCTGTACAACTGTTGTATCTGACTCTCATGGTGCTGAACAACAGTGTTGTAGCTGTTTCTCATGGTGCTGCACGCCAGTGTTGTATCTGATTCTCATGGTGCTGCACGACAATGTTGTACCTGATTCACATGGTGCTGTGCCACAGTGTTGTATCTCATTCTCATGGTGCTGTACGACTGTGTTGTATCGGATTCTCATGGTGCTGTACGACAATGTTGTTCCTGATTGTCATGCTGCTGTACAAGAGTGTTGTATCGGATTCTCATGGTGCTGTAAGAGAGTTTTGTTTCTGATTCCCTTGGTGCAGTACAACCATGTTGTACCTCATTCGGATGGTGCTACACGACAGTGATATAACTGATTCTCTTGGTGCTGTGAGACAGTGTTGTATCTGATTCTCATGGTGCTGTAGGACAGTCTTGTATCTGATAGACATGGTGCTATATGACAGTGTTGTATCAGATTCTCATATGCTGTACAACAGCGTTGTATCTGATTCCCATGGTGCTGTCAGACAGTGTTGTATCGGATTCTCATCGTGCTGTATGATAGTGTTGTATCTGATTCGCATGGTGTTGTACGATAGTTTTGTTTCTGAATCTCATGGTGCAGTACGACCGTGTTGTACCTGATTCAGATTGTGCTGCACTACAGTGATATAACTGATTCTCGTGGTGCTGTGCGGCAGTGTTGTATCGGATTCTCATGGTGCTGTACCACAGTGTTCTACCTGATTCTCATGTTGCTGTCCGACAGTGTTGTATCTGATTCTCATGGTGCTGTAAGACAGTGTTGTATCTGATTCTCATGTTGCTGTCCAACATTGTTGTCTCTGATTCTCATGGTGCTGTAAGACAGTGTTGGATCTGATTCTCATGCTGCTGTACGACAGTGTTGTATCTGATTCTCATGGTGCTGTAAGACAGTGTTGTATCTGATTCTCATGTTGCTGTCCAACATTGTTGTCTCTGATTCTCATGGTGCTGTAAGACAGTGTTGGATCTGATTCTCATGCTGCTGTACGACAGTGTTGTATCTGATTCTGATGGTGCTGGAAGACAGTGTTGTACCTGATTCTCATGGTGCTGTAAGACAGTGTTGGATCTGATTCTCATGTTGCTGTACGACAGTGTTGTCTCTGATTCTGATGGTGCTGTTGGACAGTGTTGTATCTGATTCTCATGGTTCTGGAAGATAGTGTTGTACTTGATTCTCATGGTGCTGCAGGACAGTCTTGTAACTGATTCACATCGTGCTGTACAGCATTGTTGTACCCGATTCTCTTGGTGCTGTACGACAGTGTTGTATCAGATTCTGAACGTGCTGCACAACAGTGTTGTATCTGATTCTCATGGTGTTGTACGACTGTGTTGTATCAGATTCTCAGGGTCCTGGACGACAGTGTTGTATCTGATTCTCATGGTGCTGTACGACTGTGTTGTCTCAGATTCTCATGGTGCTGTACATCAGTGTTGTATCTGATTCTCATGGTGTTGTACGACTGTGTTGTATCAGATTCTCAGGGTCCTGGACGACAGTGTTGTATCTGATTCTCATGGTGCTGTACGACTGTGTTGTCTCAGATTCTCATGGTGCTGTACATCAGTGTTGTACACGATTCTCATGGTGCTGTACAACAGTGTTGTATCTGATTATCATGGTGCTGTACAACAGTGTTGTATCTGATTCTCATGGTGCTGTACGACAGTGTTGTACCCGATTTTAATGGTGCTGTACAACACTGTTGCATCTGATTCTCATGGTGTTGTACAAGAGTGTTGCATCTGATTCTCATGTTGCTGTACGACAGTGTTGTCTCTGATTCAGATGGTGCTGTAGGACAATTTTTTAACTGATTCACATGGTGCTATATGACAGTGTTGTATCAGATTCTCATGTTGCTGTTCGACTATGTTGTATTGGATTCTCATGGTGCTGTACGACAGCGTTGTATCTGATTGTCATGATGATGTCCGGCAGTGTTGCACCTGATTCACATGCGGCTGTACAACAGTGTTGTAGTTGATTCTCAGGTGCTGCATGACAGTGTTGTATCTGATTCTGATTGTGCTGTACGACTGTGTTGTATCAGATTCCCATGGTGCTGTATGACACTCTTGTATCAGATTCTCATCGTGCTGTGCGACACTCTTGTATCTGATTCTCATGGTGCTTTACGACACTCTTGTATCTGATTCTCATGGTGCGGTACGACAGTGTTGTCCCTGATTCTCATGGTGCGGTACGACAGTGTTGTCCCTGATTCTCATGGTGCTGTACGACTGTGTTGTATCAGATTCTCATGGTGCTGTACGACAGTGTTGTATCAGATTCTCATGGTGCTGCAGGACAGTCTTGTATCTGATTCACAAGATGCTGTACGACAGTGTTGTATTGATTCTCATGGTGCTGTACGACATTGTTGTTTCAGATTCTCATGGTGCTGTCCGACTATGTTGTATTGGATTCTCATGGTGCTGTACGACAGCGTTGTCCCTGATTCACATGGTACTGTACGACATTGTTGTGCCTGATTCCCATGGGGCGGTATGACAGTGTTGTACCCGATTCTCGTGGTGCTGTATGACACTCTTGTATCTGATTCTCATGGTGCTGTACGACAGTGTTGTATTAGATTCTCATGGTGCTGCAGGACAGTCTTGTATCTGATTCACAAGATGCTGTACAACAGTGTTGTACCCGATTCTCGTGGTGCTGTACGACATTGTTGTATCAGATTTTCATGGTGCTGTATGAACGCGTTGTATTTGATTCTCTTGGTGCTGTGCAGCAGTGTTGTACCCGATTCTCATGGTGATTTACGACAGTGTTTTGCCTGATTCCCATGGGGCTGTATGACAGTGTTGTACCCGATTCTCGTGGTGTGGTACGACAGTGATGTGTCTGATTGCGATGGTGCGGTAAGACTGTGTTGTACCCGATTCTCCTGGTGCTTTACGACAGTGTTGTGCCTGATTCCCATTTTGCTGTATGACAGTGTTGTACCCGATTCTCGTGGTGCTGTACGACAGTGATGTATCAGATTCCAATGGTGCTGTAAGATAGTGTTGTACCTGATTCTCATGGTGCAGTCGGAGAGACTTGTATCTGATTCACATGGTGCGATACGACATTGTTGTGTCGGTTTCTCATGGTGCTGAACGACAGTGTTGTATCAGATCCTCATGCTGATGTAAAACAGTGTTGTATCTGAATCACATGGTGCTGTATGACAGTGTTGTACCTGATTCTCATTTTGCTGTATGTCAATGTTGTATCTGATTCTCATCGTGCTGTGTGATGGTTCTGTCCCTGTTTCTCATGGTGCTGTACGACAGTGTTGTGCATGATACTCAGGGTGCTCTCTGACAGTGTTGTATCAGTTTCGCATGGTGCTTTTCGACAGTGTTGTATATTATTGACTTGGTGCTGTACGACTGAGTTGTATCAGATTCTCATGGTGCTGTACGACAGTGTTGTATCAGATTCGCATGTTGCTGTCCGACAGTGTTCTATCGGATTCTCATGGTGCTGTACAACAGAGTTGTATCTCATTCTCATTGTGCTGTATGACAGTGTTGTATCAGACTCTCATGGTGCTGTCAGACAGTGTTGTATCTGATTCTTGATGATGCTGCATGGCAGTGATGTATCAGATTCTCATGGTGCTGTACGACAGTATTGTATCTGATTCTGATGGTGCTGCACGACAATATTTATCAGATTCTCATGGTGCTGTAGGACAGTATTGTATCCGATTCTGATGGTGCTGTAAACAGTGTTGCATTGGTTTCTCATGGTGCTATACGACAGTGTTGGATCCGATTCTGATGGTGCTGTACGACAGTGTTGTATTGGATTCTCATGGTGCTGTTCGACAGTGTTGTATCAGACTCTCATGGTGATGTACGAGAGTGTTGTATCTGATTCTTGATGATGCTACACGGCAGTGATGTATCAGAATCTAATGGTGCTGTACGACAGTGTTGTATCAGATTCTCATGGTGCTGTACAACAGTGTTGTACCTGATTCTCATGTTGCTGTAGGACATTCTTGTAACTGATTCACATGGTGCTGCACAACATTGTTGTACCCGATTCTCTTGGTGCTCTTTGACAGTGTTGTATCTGAATCACATGTTGCTGTACGACAGTGTTGACCCTGATTCTCATGATGCTGAACGACAGTGTTGTATCAGATTCTCATGGTGTTGTCCGACAATGTTGTACTGGATTCTCATGTTGCTGTACGACTGCGTTGTCCCTGATTCACATGGTGCTGTACGACTCTTGTATCTGACTCTCATGGTGCTGTACAATAGTGTTGTCTCTGACTCTCATGGTGCTGTACGACAGTGTTGTATCAGATTTTCATGGTGCTGTATGACAGTGCTGTTCCTGATTCTCATGGTGCTGTACGACAGTGTTGTGTCTGATTCCATTGGTGCTGTACGACATTGTTGTACCTTATTCTCGTGGTGCTGTATGACAGTGCTGTACCTGATTCTCATTGTGCTGTACGACAGTGTTGTCTCTGATTCTGATGGTGCTGTCGGACAGTGTTGTACCTGATTCTCGTGGTGCTGTGCGACAGTGTTGTATCAGATTCTCATGTTGCTGTAGGACAGTCTTGTATCTGATACACATGGTGCGATACGACAGTGTTGTATCTGATTCTCATGGTGCTGTACGACAGTGTTGTATCAGATTCTCGTGCTGCTGTATGACAGTATTGTATATGATTCTCAGGGTGCTGTACGACAGTTTTGTACCTTATTCTCGTGGTGCTGTACGACAGTGTTCTGTATGTATCTCAGGGTGCTGTCTGACAGTTTTGTACCTTATTCTCGTGGTGCTGTACGACAGTGTTCTGTATGATTCTCAGGGTGCTGTACGACAGTTTTATACTTGATTCTCAGGGTGCTGCACGACAGTGTTGTATCTGGTTCTCATTCTGCAGTACGACAGTGTTATGTGTGATAATGAGGGTGCTGTACGACACTGTTGTACCTGATTCTCATGGTGCTGTACGACAGTGTTGTCCCTGATTCCATTGGTGCTGTACGACAGTTTTATATTTGATTCTCATGGTGCTGTCAGATAGTGTTGTATCAGATTCTCATGGTGCTGTCGGACCGTCTTGTATCTGATTCTCATGGTGCTGTACAACAGTGTGTTACCTGATTCTCATGGTTCTGTCGGACAGTCTTGTAACTGAGTCACATGGTGCTGTACAACATTGTTGTACCCGATTCTCTTGGTGCTCTTTGACAGTGTTGTATCTGATTCTCATGGTGCTGCACAACAGTGTTGTCCCTGATTCTCATGGTGCTGCACAACAGTGTTGTCCCTGATTCTCATGTTGCTGTCAGACAGTGTTGGATCTGATTCTCATGTTGCTGTACGACAGTGTTGTATCTGATTCTGATGGTGCTGTTGGACAGTGTTGTACCTGATTCTCATGGTGCTGCAGGACAGTCTTGTAACTGATTCACATGGTGCTGTCCGACAGTGTTGTATCAGATTCACATCGTGCTGTACAGCATTGTTGTACCCGATTCTCTTGGTGCTGTACGACAGTGTTGTATCAGATTCTGAACGTGCTGCACAACAGTGTTGTATCTGATTCTCATGGTGTTGTACGACTGTGTTGTATCAGATTCTCAGGGTCCTGGACGACAGTGTTGTATCTGATTCTCATGGTGCTGTACGACTGTGTTGTCTCAGATTCTCATGGTGCTGTACATCAGTGTTGTACACGATTCTCATGGTGCTGTACAACAGTGTTGTATCTGATTATCATGGTGCTGTACAACAGTGTTGTATCTGATTCTCATGGTGCTGCTGCACAGTCTTGTATCTGATTCTCATGGTGCTGTGTGACAGTGTTATATCTGATTCTCATGGTGCTGTACGACAGTGTTGTACCCGATTTTAATGGTGCTGTACAACACTGTTGCATCTGATTCTCATGGTGTTGTACAAGAGTGTTGCATCTGATTCTCATGTTGCTCTACGTCAGTGTTGTACACGATTCTCATGGTGCTCTTTGACAGTGTTTTACCTGATTCTCATGTTGCTGTACGACAGTGTTGTCTCTGATTCAGATGGTGCTGTAGGACATTTTTTTAACTGATTCACATGGTGCTATATGACAGTGTTGTATCAGATTCTCATGTTGCTGTACGACTATGTTGTATTGGATTCTCATGGTGCTGTACGACAGTGTTGTATCTGATTGTCATGGTGATGTCCGGCAGTGTTGCACCTGATTCACATGCGGCTGTACAACAGTGTTGTAGTTGATTCTCAGGTGCTGCATGACAGTGTTGTATCTGATTCTGATTGTGCTGTACGACTGTGTTGTATCAGATTCCCATGGTGCTGTATGACACTCTTGTATCAGATTCTCATCGTGCTGTACGACTGTGTTGTATCAGATTCCCATGGTGCTGTATGACACTCTTGTATCTGATTCTCATGGTCCTGTACGACAGTGTTGTAACTGATTCTCATGGTGCTGTCCGACAGTGTTGTACCTGATTCTCATGGTGCTGTACGACAGTGTTGTATCAGATTCTCATGGTGCTGTACGACAGTGTTGTATTGATTCTCATGGTGCTGTACGACATTGTTGTTTCAGATTCTCATGGTGCTGTCCGACTATGTTGTATTGGATTCTCATGGTGCTGTACGACAGCGTTGTCCCTGATTCACATGGTACTGTACGACATTGTTGTGCCTGATTCCCATGGGGCTGTATGACAGTGTTGTACCCGATTCACGTGGTGCTGTGCGACAGTGTTGAGACTGATTCTCATGGTGCGGTACGACTGTATTGTGCCTGATTCCCATGGGGCTGTATGACAGTGTTGTACCCGATTCTCGTGGTGTGGTACGACAGTGATGTGTCTGATTGCGATGGTGCGGTACGACTGTGTTGTACCCGATTCTCCTGGTGCTTTACGACAGTGTTGTGCCTGATTCCCATTTTGCTGTATGACAGTGTTGTACCCGATTCTCGTGGTGCTGTACGACAGTGATGTATCAGATTCCGATGGTGCTGTAAGATAGTGTTGTACCTGATTCTTATGGTGCAGTAGGAGAGACTTGTATCTGATTCACATGGTGCGATACGACATTGTTGTGTCGGATTCTCATGGTGCTGAACGACAGTGTTGTATCAGATCCTCATGCTGATGTAAAACAGTGTTGTATCTGAATCACATGGTGCTGTATGACAGTGTTGTACCTGATTCTCATTTTGCTGTATGTCAATGTTGTATCTGATTCTCATCGTGCTGTGTGATGGTTCTGTCCCTGTTTCTCATGGTGCTGTACGACAGTGTTGTGCATGATACTCAGGGTGCTCTCTGACAGTGTTGTATCAGTTTCGCATGGTGCTTTTCGACAGTGTTGTATATTATTGACTTGGTGCTGTACGACAGTGTTGTATCCGATTCTGATGGTGCTGTATGACAGTGTTGTATTGGATTCTCATGGTGCTGTTCGACAGTGTTGTGCGGATTCTCATGGTGCTGTATGACAGTGTTGTATCAGACTCTCATGGTGCTGTACGAGAGTGTTGTATCTGATTCTTGATGATGCTGCACGGCAGTGATGTGTCAGTTTCTCATGGTGCTGTACGACAGTGTTGTATCCGATTCTGATGGTGCTGTATGACAGTGTTGTATTGGATTCTCATGGTGCTGTTCGACAGTGTTGTGCGGATTCTCATGGTGCTGTATGACAGTGTTGTATCAGACTCTCATGGTGCAGTACGACAGTGTTGTATCTGATTCTTGATGATGCTGCACGGCAGTGATGTATCAGATTCTCATGGTGCTGTGCGGCAGTGTTGTATCAGAATCTAATGGTGCTGCATGACAGTGTTGTATCTGATTCTCATGGTGCTGTACGACAGTGTTGTATCAGATTCTCATGGTGCTGCATGACAGTGTTGTATCTGATTCTCATGATGCTGAACGACAGTGTTGTAGCTGATTCTCATGTTGCTGTACGACATTGTTGTATCAGATTCTCATGGTGTTGTCCGACAATGTTGTACTGGATTCTCATGTTGCTGTACGACTGCGTTGTCCCTGATTCACATGGTGCTGTACGACTCTTGTATCTGACTCTCATGGTGCTGTACAATAGTGTTGTCTCTGACTCTCATGGTGCTGTACGACAGTGTTGTATCAGATTTTCATGGTGCTGTATGACAGTGCTGTTCCTGATTCTCATGGTGCTGTACGACAGTTTTGTACCTTATTCACGTGGTGCTGTCCGACAGTGTTGGACCTGATTCTCATGGAGCTGGACAAGAGTGTTGTGTCTGATTCCATTGGTGCTGTACGACATTGTTGTACCTTATTCTCGTGGTGCTGTATGACTGTGCTGTACCCGATTCTCATTGTGCTGTACGACAGTTTTATATTTGATTCTCATGGTGCTGTCAGATAGTGTTGTAGCTGATTCTCATGTTGCTGTACGACAGTGTTGTCTCTGATTCTGATGGTGCTGTCGGACAGTGTTGTACCTTATTCTCGTGGTGCTGTACGACAGTGTTCTGTATGTATCTCAGGGTGCTGTATGACAGTTTTGTACCTTATTCTCGTGGTGCTGTACGACAGTGTTCTGTATGATTCTCAGGGTGCTGTACGACAGTTTTATACTTGATTCTCAGGGTGCTGCACGACAGTGTTGTATCTGGTTCTCATTCTGCAGTACGACAGTGTTATGTGTGATAATGAGGGTGCTGTACGACACTGTTGTACCTGATTCTCATGGTGCTGTACGACAGTGTTGTCCCTGATTCCATTGGTGCTGTACGACAGAGTTGTATCAGATTCTCATGGTGCTGTGCAACACTCTTGTATCAGATTCTCATCGTGCTGTGCGACACTCTTGTATCTGATTCTCATGGTGCGGTACGACAGTGTTGTATCTGATTCTCATGGTGCTGTACGACTGTGTTGTATCAGATTCTCATGGTGCTGCAGGACAGTCTTGTATCTGATTCACAAGATGCTGTACAACAGTGTTGTATCTGATTCTCATGGTCCTGTACGACAGTGTTGTATCTGATTCTCATGGTGCTGTACGACTGTGTTGTATCAGATTCTCATGGTGCTGTACGACAGTGTTGTATCAGATTCTCATGGTGCTGCAGGACAGTCTTGTATCTGATTCACAAGATGCTGTACAACAGTGTTGTATTGATTCTCATGGTGCTGTACGACATTGTTGTTTCAGATTCTCATGGTGCTGTCCGACTATGTTGTATTGGATTCTCATGGTGCTGTACGACAGCGTTGTCCCTGATTCACATGGTACTGTACGACATTGTTGTGCCTGATTCCCATGGGGCTGTATGACAGTGTTGTACCCGATTCACGTGGTGCTGTGCGACAGTGTTGAGACTGATTCTCATGGTGCGGTACGACTGTATTGTGCCTGATTCCCATGGGGCTGTATGACAGCGTTGTCCCTGATTCACATGGTACTGTACGACATTGTTGTGCCTGATTCCCATGGGGCTGTATGACAGTGTTGTACCCGATTCACGTGGTGCTGTGCGACAGTGTTGAGACTGATTCTCATGGTGCGGTACGACTGTATTGTGCCTGATTCCCATGGGGCTGTATGACAGTGTTGTACCCGATTCTCGTGGTGTGGTACGACAGTGATGTGTCTGATTGCGATGGTGCGGTACGACTGTGTTGTACCCGATTCTCCTGGTGCTTTACGACAGTGTTGTGCCTGATTCCCATTTTGCTGTATGACAGTGTTGTACCCGATTCTCGTGGTGCTGTACGACAGTGATGTATCAGATTCCGATGGTGCTGTAAGATAGTGTTGTACCTGATTCTCATGGTGCAGTAGGAGAGACTTGTATCTGATTCACATGGTGCGATACGACATTGTTGTGTCGGATTCTCATGGTGCTGAACGACAGTGTTGTATCAGATCCTCATGCTGATGTAAAACAGTGTTGTATCTGAATCACATGGTGCTGTATGACAGTGTTGTACCTGATTCTCATTTTGCTGTATGTCAATGTTGTATCTGATTCTCATCGTGCTGTGTGATGGTTCTGTCCCTGTTTCTCATGGTGCTGTACGACAGTGTTGTGCATGATACTCAGGGTGCTCTCTGACAGTGTTGTATCAGTTTCGCATGGTGCTTTTCGACAGTGTTGTATATTATTGACTTGGTGCTGTACGACAGTGTTGTATCCGATTCTGATGGTGCTGTATGACAGTGTTGTATTGGATTCTCATGGTGCTGTTCGACAGTGTTGTGCGGATTCTCATGGTGCTGTATGACAGTGTTGTATCAGACTCTCATGGTGCTGTACGAGAGTGTTGTATCTGATTCTTGATGATGCTGCACGGCAGTGATGTGTCAGTTTCTCATGGTGCTGTACGACAGTGTTGTATCCGATTCTGATGGTGCTGTATGACAGTGTTGTATTGGATTCTCATGGTGCTGTTCGACAGTGTTGTGCGGATTCTCATGGTGCTGTATGACAGTGTTGTATCAGACTCTCATGGTGCAGTACGACAGTGTTGTATCTGATTCTTGATGATGCTGCACGGCAGTGATGTATCAGATTCTCATGGTGCTGTGCGGCAGTGTTGTATCAGAATCTAATGGTGCTGCATGACAGTGTTGTATCTGATTCTCATGGTGCTGTACGACAGTGTTGTATCAGATTCTCATGGTGCTGCATGACAGTGTTGTATCTGATTCTCATGGCGCTGCACGAGAGTGTTCTATCTGATTCTCATGGTGCTGCACTACAGTATTGTATCAGATTCTCATGGTGCTGTAGGAAAGTGTTGTATATGATTCTCCGGATGCTGGACGGCCGTGTTGTATCTGATTGTCATGGTGCTGTGCGACAGTGTTGTAGCGGATTCTCATGGTGCTGTACGACCGTGTAATATCTGATTCTCATGGTGCTGTACTGCTGTGTTGTATCCGATTCTCATGGTGCTGTACGACAGTGTTGTATCTGATACTAAGGTGCTGCATGACAGTGTTGTATCTGATTTCCATGGAGCTTATCGACTGTTCTGTATCTGATTCTCATGGTGCTGCACGACAGTGTTGTATGTGATTATGTTGGTGCTCTTCGACAGTGTTGCATCAGATTCTCATGGTGCTGTACGACAGTGTTGTATCTGATTCACATGGTGCCGTATGACAGTGTTGTATCAGAATCTGATGGTGCTGGACGGCCGTGTTGTACCTGATTCTCATGGTGCTGTACGACAGTGTTGTATCTGATTCTCATGGTGCTGTACGACAGTGTTGTATCTGATTCTCATGGTGCTGAACGACAGCGTTGTACCTGATTCTCATGATGGTTTACGACAGTGTTGCATCAGTTTCGCATGGTGCTGCACGACAGTGGTTTATTGGATTCTCATGGTGCTGTCCGACTCTGTTCTACCTGATTCTCATGGTGCTGTAAGGCATTGTTGTATCTGATTCTCATGGTGCTGTACGACAGTGTTGTATCCGATTCTTATGGTGCTGTACGACAGTGTTTTACCTGATTCTCATGATGCTTTACAACATTTCTGTATCTGATTCTCATTGTGCTGTACGACAGTGTTGTATCTGATTCTCATTGTGCTGTACAACAGTGTTGTATCTGATTCTCATGGTGCTGTACGAAATTTTGTATCTGATTCTCGGTGCTGTATGACAGTGTGGTATCTCATTCTCATGGTGCTGCATGACAGTGTTGTATCAGATTCTCATGTTGCTGTACGACAGCGTTGTATCTGATTCTCATGGTGCTGTACGACAGTGTTGTATCTGATTCTCATGCTGCTGTACGACAGTGTTGTATCTGATTCTCATGGTGCTGTACGACAGTGTTGCATCTGATTCTCATGGTGCTGTACGACAGTGTTGTATCAGATTCTCATGGTGCTGTACGACATTGTTGTATCTGATTCTCATGGTGCTGTACAATAGTGTTGGAGCTGATTCTCATGGTGCTGGACGACAGTGTTGTGTCTGATTCTCATGGTGCTGTACGACCGTGTTTCATTGGTTTCTCAAGGTGCTGTTCGACAGTGTTGTTGCGGATTCTCATGGTGCTGTACGACTATGTTCTACCTGATTCTTGTGATGGTTTACGACAGTGTTGTATCTGATTCTCAGGGTGCTCTATGACAGTGTTGTTTCAGATTCTTATGGTGCTGTACATTAGTGTTGCATCTGATGCTCATGGTGCTGCACAACAGCTTTGGATCTGATTTTCATCATGCTGGACGACAGTGTTGTAGCTGATTTGCATGGTTCTGTTGAACAGAGTTGTCGCTGATTCTCATGGTGCTGTTCGACAGTGTAGTATCTCATTTTCATGGTGCTGTACAACAGTGTTGTATCGGATTCTCATGGTTCTGCTTGACAGTATTGTATCAGATTGTCATGGTGCTGTACAACAGCTTTGCATCTGATTTTCATCGTGCTGTACGACAGTGTTGTAGCTGATTTGCATGCTTCTGTACAACCGTGTTCTACTTGATTCACATGGTGCTGTAGGCCAGTGTTGGATCAGATTCTGATTGTGCTGTACGACAGTGTTGTATGTGATAATGTTGGTGCTGTAAGGCATTGTTGTATCGGATTCTCATGGTGCTGTAGGACAGTGTTGTATCTGATTCTCATGGTGCTGTATGACAGTGTTGTATCTGATTCTCATGGTGCTGTATGACAGTGTTGTAGCTGATTTGCATGGTTCTCGAGAACAGAGTTGTATCTGATTCTGATTGTGCTGTACGACAGTGTTGTATGTGATAATATTGGTGCTGTATGACAGTGTTGTACCTGATTCTAATGGTGCTGTACGACAGTGTTGTATCTGATTTACATGTTTCTGTACGACTATGTTGTATCTGATTCTCATGGTGATCTACGACAGTGTTGTATCTGATTCTCATGGTGCTGTACGACAGTGTTGTATATGATTCACATGGTGCAGTTCGACAGTGTTGTATCAGATTCTCATGGTGCTGTACGACATCGTTGTATCTGATTCTCACAGTGCTGTATGACAGTGTTGTATCAGATGCTCATGGTGTTGTACGACAGTGTTGTAGCAGATTCTCATGATGCTGTCGGACAGTGTTGTATATGATTCTCCGGGTGCCGTGCGACAGTGTTGTGTCTGTTTCTCCTGGTGCTGTACAGCAGTGTTGTATCTGATTTTCATGGTGCGATACGACAGTGTTGTATCTGAATCTCTTGGTGCTGTACGACAGTGCTGTTTCTGATTCTCATGGTGCTGTACAACAGTGTTGTACCTGATTCTCATGGTGCTATACGACAGTGTTGTATCTGATTCTGATGGTGCTGTACGACCGTGTTTTATTGCTTTCTCAAGGTGCTGTTCGACAGTGTTGTTGCGGATTCTCATGGTGCTGTACGACTATGTTCTACCTGATTCTCATGATGGTTTACGACAGTGTTGCATCAGTTTCGCATGGTGCTGTACGACAGTGTTGTATCTGATACTCATGGTGCTGTATGACAGTGGTTTATTGGATTCTCCTGGTGCTGTACAACAGTCTGGTATCGGATTCTCATGGTTCTGCTTGACAGTATTGTATCAGATTCTCATGGTGCTGTACAACATTGTTGTACCCGATTCTCATGGTGCTGTATGACAGTGTTGTATATGATTCACATGGTGCAGTTCGACAGTGTTGTATCAGATTCTCATGGTCCTGTACAACATTGTTGTACCCGATTCTCATGGTGCTGTATGACAGTGTTGTATATGATTCTACGGGTGCCGTGCGACAGTGTTGTGTCTGTTTCTCCTGGTGCTGTACGACAGTGTTGTATATGATTCTACGGGTGCCGTGCGACAGTGTTGTGTCTGTTTCTCCTGGTGCTGTACGACAGTGTTGAATCTGATTCTCATGGTGCTGTACAACAGTGTTATATCTGATTCTCATGGTGCTGTACGACAGTGTTGAATCTGATTCTCATGGTGCTGTACGACAGTGTTGAATCTGATTCTCATGGTGCTGTACAACAGTGTTATATCTGATTCTCATGGTGCTGGAGGACTGTCTTGTATCTGATTCACATGGTGATATACGACAGTCTTGTATCTGATTCTCATGGTGCTGTATGACAGTGTTATATCTGATTCTCATGGTGCTGTACGGCAGTGTTGAATCTGATTCTCATGGTGCTGTAGGACTGTCTTGTATCTGATTCACATGGTGATATACGACAGTCTTGTATCTGATTCTCATGGTGCTGTATGACAGTGGTTTATTGGATTCTCCTGGTGCTGTACAACAGTGTGGTATCGGATTCTCATGGTTCTGCTTGACAGTATTGTATCAGATTCTCATGGTGCTGTACAACAGCTTTGCATCTTGTTTTCATCGTGCTGTACGACAGTATTGTATCTGATTCTCATGGTGCTGTACGACAGTGTTGTATATGATTCACATGGTGCAGTTCGACAGTGTTGTATCTGATTCTCATGGTCCTGTACAACATTGTTGTACCCGATTCTCATGGTGCTGTATGACAGTGTTGTATATGATTCTACGGGTGCCGTGCGACAGTGTTGTGTCTGTTTCTCCTGGTGCTGTACGACAGTGTTGAATCTGATTCTCATGGTGCTGTACAACAGTGTTATATCTGATTCTCATGGTGCTGTATGAACGTGTCGTATCTGATTCTCGTTGATGTTGTATGACAGTGTTGTATCAGATGCTCATGGTGCTGTATGAAACTGTTGTATCTGATTCTAATAGTGCTGTTCGACTTTGTTGTACCTGATTCTCATGGTGCTGTACGACCGTGTTATATCTGATTCTCATGGTGCTGTATGAACGTGTCGTATCTGATTCTCGTTGATGTTGTACGACAGTGTTGTATCCGATTCTCATGGTGCTTTACGACGGTATTGGGCCTGATTCTTATGGTGCTTTATGACAGTGTTGTATCTGATTCTCATGGTGCTGTGCAACAGTGTTGTATCTGATTCTCATGGTGCTGTGCAACAGTGTTGTATCTGTTTCTCATGTTGCTGTATGACAGAGTTGTATCAGATTCTCATGGTGCTGTAGGGCAGTGTTGTATCAGATTCTCATGCTGCTGCATGACAGTGTTGTGTCTGATTCGCATGGTGCTGTACGACAGTGTTGTATCTGATTCTGATGGTGCTGTACGACAGTGTTGTATCAGATTCTCATGCTGCTGCATGACAGTGTTGTGTCTGATTCTCATGGTGCTGTACGACAGTGTTGTATCTGATTCTGATGGTGCTGTATGACAGTGTTGTATCAGATTCTCATGGTGCTGTACGACAGTGTTGTGTTTGTTTCTCTTGGTGCTGTATAACAGTGTTGTATCTGAATCTCATGATGCTGTACGACAGTGTTGTCTCTGATTCTCATGGTGTTGTACGACTTTGTTGTATATGATTCTCATGGTGCTGTACGACAGCGTTGTATCTCATTTTCATGGTGCTGTACAACAGTGTTGTATCTGATTCACATGGTGCTGTACGACAGTGTTGTGTTTGTTTCTCTTGGTGCTGTATAACAGTGTTGTATCTGAATCTCATGATGCTGTACGACAGTGTTGTATCTGATTCAAATGTTGCTGTACGACAGTGTTGTATCTGATTCAAACGGTGCTGTACGACAGTGTTGTATCTGATTCAAACGGTGCTGTACGCCAGTGTTGTATCTGATTGAAATGTTGCTGTCCGACCGTATTGTACCTGATTCTGATGTCGTGTACGACAGTGTTGTACCTGCATTCTTATGGTGCTGTACGACAGTGTTGTGTTTGTTTCTCTTGGTGCTGTATAACAGTGTTGTATCTGAATCTCATGGTGCTGTACGCCAGTGTTGTATCTGATTCAAATGTTGCTGTACGACAGTGTTGTATCTGATTCAAACGGTGCTGTACGCCAGTGTTGTATCTGATTGAAATGTTGCTGTCCGACCGTATTGTACCTGATTCTGATGTCGTGTACGACAGTGTTGTACCTGCATTCTTATGGTGCTGTACGACAGTGTTGTATCTGATTCGCATGGTGCTTTACCACAGTGCTCTACTGCATTCTCATGGTGCTGTACGACAGTGTTGAATCTGATTCTCATGGTGCTGTACGACAGTGTTGTATCTGATTCTCATGGTGCTGTACGACAGTGTTGTATCTGATTCTCACGGTGCTGTACGACAGTGTTGAATCTGATTCTCATGGTGCTGTAGGACTGTCTTGTATCTGATTCACGTGGTGATATACGACAGTCTTGTATCAGATTCACATCGTGCAGTACAACAGTGTTGTACCCCATTCTCATGGTGCTGCATGACACTGTTTTATCAGATTATCATGGTGCTCTTTGACAGTTGTGCAGCTGAATCACCTGGTGCTGTATGACAGTGTTGTATCTGATTCTCCTGGTGTAGTTCGACAGTGTTGTATCAGATTCTCATGGTGCTGTACGACAGTGTAGATTCAGATGCTCATGGTGCTGTATGACAGTGTAGATTCAGATGCTCATGGTGCTGCACGACAGTGTTGTATGAGATTCTCATGGTGCTGTACGACAGTGTTGTATCTGATTCTCATGGTGCTGTACGACATTGTTGTACCTGATTCTCATGGTGCTGTACGACATTGTTGTACCTGATTCTCATGCTGCTGTACAACATTGTTGTATCTGATTCTCATGGTGCTGTACAACAGTGTTGTAGCTGATTCTCATGCTGCTGTACGACATTGTTGTATCTGATTCTCATGGTGCTGTACGACATTGTTGTATCTGATTCTCATGGTGCTGTACGACATTGTTGTATCTGATTCTCATGGTGCTGTACGACATTGTTGTATCTGATTCTCATGGTGCTGTACGGCAGTGTTGTGTCTTATTCTCATGGTGCTGTAAGACAGTGTTGTGTCTTATTCTCATCGTGCTGTACGACAGTGTTGTGTCTTATTCTCATGGTGCTGTACGACAGTGTTGTACCTGTTTCTCATGGTGCTGTACAACAGTGTTGTACCTGATTCTCATGGTGCTGTACGACATTGTTGTACCTGATTCTCATGGTGCTGTCCGACAGTGTTGAATCTGATTCTCATGGTGCTGTACAACAGTGTTATATCTGATTCTCATGGTGCTGTATGAACGTGTCGTATCTGATTCTCGTTGATGTTGTATGACAGTGTTGTATCAGATGCTCATGGTGCTGTATGAAACTGTTGTATCTGATTCTAATAGTGCTGTTCGACTTTGTTGTACCTGATTCTCATGGTGCTGTACGACCGTGTTATATCTGATTCTCATGGTGCTGTATGAACGTGTCGTATCTGATTCTCGTTGATGTTGTACGACAGTGTTGTATCCGATTCTCATGGTGCTTTACGACGGTATTGGGCCTGATTCTTATGGTGCTTTATGACAGTGTTGTATCTGATTCTCATGGTGCTGTGCAACAGTGTTGTATCTGATTCTCATGGTGCTGTGCAACAGTGTTGTATCTGTTTCTCATGTTGCTGTATGACAGAGTTGTATCAGATTCTCATGGTGCTGTAGGGCAGTGTTGTATCAGATTCTCATGCTGCTGCATGACAGTGTTGTGTCTGATTCGCATGGTGCTGTACGACAGTGTTGTATCTGATTCTGATGGTGCTGTACGACAGTGTTGTATCAGATTCTCATGCTGCTGCATGACAGTGTTGTGTCTGATTCTCATGGTGCTGTACGACAGTGTTGTATCTGATTCTGATGGTGCTGTATGACAGTGTTGTATCAGATTCTCATGGTGCTGTACGACAGTGTTGTGTTTGTTTCTCTTGGTGCTGTATAACAGTGTTGTATCTGAATCTCATGATGCTGTACGACAGTGTTGTCTCTGATTCTCATGGTGTTGTACGACTTTGTTGTATATGATTCTCATGGTGCTGTACGACAGCGTTGTATCTCATTTTCATGGTGCTGTACAACAGTGTTGTATCTGATTCACATGGTGCTGTACGACAGTGTTGTGTTTGTTTCTCTTGGTGCTGTATAACAGTGTTGTATCTGAATCTCATGATGCTGTACGACAGTGTTGTATCTGATTCAAATGTTGCTGTACGACAGTGTTGTATCTGATTCAAACGGTGCTGTACGACAGTGTTGTATCTGATTCAAACGGTGCTGTACGCCAGTGTTGTATCTGATTGAAATGTTGCTGTCCGACCGTATTGTACCTGATTCTGATGTCGTGTACGACAGTGTTGTACCTGCATTCTTATGGTGTTGTACGACAGTGTTGTGTTTGTTTCTCTTGGTGCTGTATAACAGTGTTGTATCTGAATCTCATGGTGCTGTACGCCAGTGTTGTATCTGATTCAAATGTTGCTGTACGACAGTGTTGTATCTGATTCAAACGGTGCTGTACGCCAGTGTTGTATCTGATTGAAATGTTGCTGTCCGACCGTATTGTACCTGATTCTGATGTCGTGTACGACAGTGTTGTACCTGCATTCTTATGGTGCTGTACGACAGTGTTGTATCTGATTCGCATGGTGCTTTACCACAGTGCTCTACTGCATTCTCATGGTGCTGTACGACAGTGTTGAATCTGATTCTCATGGTGCTGTACGACAGTGTTGTATCTGATTCTCATGGTGCTGTACGACAGTGTTGTATCTGATTCTCACGGTGCTGTACGACAGTGTTGAATCTGATTCTCATGGTGCTGTAGGACTGTCTTGTATCTGATTCACGTGGTGATATACGACAGTCTTGTATCAGATTCACATCGTGCAGTACAACAGTGTTGTACCCCATTCTCATGGTGCTGCATGACACTGTTTTATCAGATTATCATGGTGCTCTTTGACAGTTGTGCAGCTGAATCACCTGGTGCTGTATGACAGTGTTGTATCTGATTCTCCTGGTGTAGTTCGACAGTGTTGTATCAGATTCTCATGGTGCTGTACGACAGTGTAGATTCAGATGCTCATGGTGCTGTATGACAGTGTAGATTCAGATGCTCATGGTGCTGCACGACAGTGTTGTATGAGATTCTCATGGTGCTGTACGACAGTGTTGTATCTGATTCTCATGGTGCTGTACGACATTGTTGTACCTGATTCTCATGGTGCTGTACGACATTGTTGTACCTGATTCTCATGCTGCTGTACAACATTGTTGTATCTGATTCTCATGGTGCTGTACAACAGTGTTGTAGCTGATTCTCATGCTGCTGTACGACATTGTTGTATCTGATTCACATGGTGCTGTACGACATTGTTGTATCTGATTCTCATGGTGCTGTACGACATTGTTGTATCTGATTCTCATGGTGCTGTACGACATTGTTGTATCTGATTCTCATGGTGCTGTACGGCAGTGTTGTGTCTTATTCTCATGGTGCTGTAAGACAGTGTTGTGTCTTATTCTCATCGTGCTGTACGACAGTGTTGTGTCTTATTCTCATGGTGCTGTACGACAGTGTTGTACCTGTTTCTCATGGTGCTGTACAACAGTGTTGTACCTGATTCTCATGGTGCTGTACGACATTGTTGTACCTGATTCTCATGGTGCTGTCCGACAGTGTTGTACCTGATTCTCATGGTGCTGTACAACAGTGTTGGAGCTGATTCTCATGGTGCTGTACGACATTGTTGTACCTGATTCTCATGGTGCTGTACAACAGTGTTGTGTCTTATTCTCATGGTGCTGTACGACAGTGTTGTACCTGTTTCTCATGGTGCTGTACAACAGTGTTGTACCTGATTCTCATGGTGCTGGACAACAGTGTTGTACCTGATTCTCATGGTGCTGGACGACATTGTTGTACCTGATTCTCATGGTGCTGTACAACAGTGTTGTGTCTTATTCTCATGGTGCTGTACGACAGTGTTGTACCTGTTTCTCATGGTGCTGTACAACAGTGTTGTACCTGATTCTCATGGTGCTGGACAACAGTGTTGTACCTGATTCTCATGGTGCTGGACGACAGTGTTGTGTCTTATTCTAATGGTGCTGTACGACATTGTTGTATCTGATTCTCATGGTGCTGTACGACATTGTTGTATCTGATTCTCATGGTGCTGTACGGCAGTGTTGTGTCTTATTCTCATGGTGCTGTAAGACAGTGTTGTACCTGATTCTCATGGTGCTGTACGACAGTGTTGTGTCTTATTCTCATGGTGCTGTACGACAGTGTTGTACCTGATTCTCATGGTGCTGGACGACAGTGTTGTGTCTTATTCTAATGGTGCTGTACAACAGTGTTGTATCTGATTCTCATGGTGCTGTACGACATTGTTGTATCTGATTCTCATGGTGCTGGACAACAGTGTTGTACCTGATTCTCATGGTGCTGTACGACATTGTTGTACCTGATTCTCATGGTGCTGGACAACAGTGTTGTACCTGATTCTCATGGTGCTGTACGACATTCTTGTACCTGATTCTCATGGTGCTGTCCGACAGTGTTGTACCTGATTCTCATGGTGCTGGACAACAGTGTTGTATCTGATTCTCATGGTGCTGTACGACATTGTTGTATCTGATTCTCATGGTGCTGTACAACAGTGTTGTACCTGATTCTCATGGTGCTGTACAACAGTGTTGTGTCTTATTCTCATCGTGCTGTACGGCAGTGTTGTGTCTTATTCTCATGGTGCTGTACGACAGTGTTGTACCTGTTTCTCATGGTGCTGTACGGCAGTGTTGTGTCTTATTCTCATGGTGCTGTAAGACAGTGTTGTGTCTTATTCTCATCGTGCTGTACGGCAGTGTTGTGTCTTATTCTCATGGTGCTGTACGACAGTGTTGTACCTGTTTCTCATGGTGCTGTACAACAGTGTTGTACCTGATTCTCATGGTGCTGTACGACATTGTTGTACCTGATTCTCATGGTGCTGTCCGACAGTGTTGTACCTGATTCTCATGGTGCTGTACAACAGTGTTGGAGCTGATTCTCATGGTGCTGTACGACATTGTTGTACCTGATTCTCATGGTGCTGTACGACAGTGTTGTGTCTTATTCTCATGGTGCTGTACGACAGTGTTGTACCTGATTCTCATGGTGCTGGACAACAGTGTTGTATCTGATTCTCATGGTGCTGTACGACATTGTTGTATCTGATTCTCATGGTGCTGTACGGCAGTGTTGTGTCTTATTCTCATGGTGCTGTAAGACAGTGTTGTGTCTTATTCTCATCGTGCTGTACGGCAGTGTTGTGTCTTATTCTCATGGTGCTGTACGACAGTGTTGTACCTGTTTCTCATGGTGCTGTACAACAGTGTTGTACCTGATTCTCATGGTGCTGTACGACATTGTTGTACCTGATTCTCATGGTGCTGTCCGACAGTGTTGTACCTGATTCTCATGGTGCTGTACAACAGTGTTGGAGCTGATTCTCATGGTGCTGTACGACATTGTTGTACCTGATTCTCATGGTGCTGTACGACAGTGTTGTGTCTTATTCTCATGGTGCTGTACGACAGTGTTGTACCTGATTCTCTCATGGTGCTGTATGACATTGTTGTACCTGATTCTCATGGTGCTGTACAACAGTGTTGTACCTGATTCTCATGGTGCTGTACAACAGTGTTGTACCTGATTCTCATGGTGCTGTACAACAGTGTTGTATCTGATTCTCATGGTGCTGTATGACATTGTTGTACCTGATTCTCATGGTGCTGTACAACAGTGTTGTACCTGATTCTCATGGTGCTGTACAACAGTGTTGTATCTGATTCTCATGGTGCTGTATGACATTGTTGTACCTGATTCTCATGGTGCTGTACAACAGTGTTGTACCTGATTCTCATGGTGCTGTACAACAGTGTTGTATCTGATTCTCATGGTGCTGTACAACAGTGTTGTACCTGATTCTCATGGTGCTGTACAACAGTGTTGTACCTGATTCTCATGGTGCTGTACAACAGTGTTGTATCTGATTCTCATGGTGCTGTATGACAGTGTTGTATCTGATTCTCATGGTGCTGTATGACATTGTTGTACCTGATTCTCATGGTGCTGGACGACAGTGTTGTGTCTTATTCTAATGGTGCTCTATGACAGTGTTGTCTCTGATTCTCATGGTGCTGTAAGACAGTGTTGTGTCTTATTCTCATGGTGCTGTACGACATTGTTGTACCTCATTATCAAGTTGTTGTATGACAATGTTGTACCTGGTTCTCATGGTGCTGTCCGACAGTGTTGGAGCTGATTGTCATGATGCTGTACGACATTATTGGAGCTGATTCTCATGGTGCTGTACGACATTGTTGTATCTGATTCTCATGGTGCTGTACGACAGTGTTGTGTCTTATTCTCATGGTGCTGTACAACAGTGTTGGAGCTGATTCTCATGGTGCTGTACGACATTGTTGTACCTGATTCTCATGGTGCTGTACAACAGTGTTGGAGCTGATTCTCATGGTGCTGGACGACAGTGTTGTGTCTTATTGTAATGGTGCTGTACGACAGTGTTGTCTCTGATTCTCATGGTGCTGTCAGACAGTGTTGTGTCTTATTCTCATGGTGCTGTAAGACTGTGTTGTGTCTTATTCTCATGGTGCTGTACGACAGTGTTGCATCTGATTCTCATGGTGCTGTACGACATTGTTGTATCTGATTCTCATGGTGCTGTACGACAGTGTTGTACCTGATTCTCATGGTGCTGGACGACAGTGTTGTGTCTTATTCTAATGGTGCTGTACGACATTGTTGTATCTGATTCTCATGGTGCTGTACGACATTGTTGTATCTGATTCTCATGGTGCTGTACGGCAGTGTTGTGTCTTATTCTCATGGTGCTGTAAGACAGTGTTGTGTCTTATTCTCATGGTGCTGTACGACAGTGTTGTGTCTTATTCTCATGGTGCAGTACGACAGTGTTGTACCTGATTCTCATGGTGCTGTCCGACAGTGTTGTACCTGATTCTCATGGTGCTGGACAACAGTGTTGTATCTGATTCTCATGGTGCTGTACGACATTGTTGTATCTGATTCTCATGGTGCTGTACAACAGTGTTGTACCTGATTCTCATGGTGCTGTACAACAGTGTTGTATCTGATTCTCATGGTGCTGTATGACATTGTTGTACCTGATTCTCATGGTGCTGTACAACAGTGTTGTACCTGATTCTCATGGTGCTGTCCGACAGTGTTGTACCTGATTCTCATGGTGCTGGACAACAGTGTTGTACCTGATTCTCATGGTGTTGTACGACATTGTTGTACCTGATTCTCATGGTGCTGGACGACAGTGTTGTACCTGATTCTCATGGTGCTGTACGACATTCTTGTACCTGATTCTCATGGTGCTGTCCGACAGTGTTGTACCTGATTCTCATGGTGCTGGACAACAGTGTTGTACCTGATTCTCATGGTGCTGTACGACATTGTTGTACCTGATTCTCATGGTGCTGTCCGACAGTGTTGTACCTGATTCTCATGGTGCTGTACAACAGTGTTGGAGCTGATTCTCATGGTGCTGTACGACATTGTTGTATCTGATTCTCATGGTGCTGGACGACAGTGTTGTGTCTTATTCTAATGGTGCTGTATGACAATGTTGTCTCTGATTCTCATGGTGCTGTAAGACAGTGTTGTGTCTTATTCTCATGGTGCTGTACGACATTGTTGTACCTCATTATCAAGTTGTTGTATGACAATGTTGTACCTGGTTCTCATGGTGCTGTCCGACAGTGTTGGAGCTGATTGTCATGATGCTGTACGACATTGTTGGAGCTGATTCTCATGGTGCTGTACGACATTGTTGTATCTGATTCTCATGGTGCTGTACAACAGTGTTGTATCTGATTCTCATGGTGCTGGACGACAGTGTTGTGTCTTATTCTAATGGTGCTGTACGACAGTGTTGTCTCTGATTCTCATGGTGCTGTCAGACAGTGTTGTGTCTTATTCTCATGGTGCTGTAAGACAGTGTTGTGTCTTATTCTCATGGTGCTGTACGACAGTGTTGCATCTGATTCTCATGGTGCTGTACGACATTGTTGTATCTGATTCTCATGGTGCTGTACGACAGTGTTGTGTCTTATTCTCATGGTGCTGTACGACAGTGTTGTCTCTGATTCTCATGGTGCTGTAAGACAGTGTTGTGTCTTATTCTCATGGTGCTGTAAGACAGTGTTGTGTCTTATTCTCATGGTGCTGTACGACAGTGTTGCATCTGATTCTCATGGTGCTGTACGACATTGTTGTATCTGATTCTCATGGTGCTGTACGACAGTGTTGTGTCTTATTCTCATGGTGCTGTACGACAGTGTTGTCTCTGATTCTCATGGTGCTGTAAGACAGTGTTGCATCTGATTCTCATGGTGCTGTCCGACAGTGTTGTACCTGATTCTCATGGTGCTGGACAACAGTGTTGTACCTGATTCTCATGGTGCTGTACAACAGTGTTGGAGCTGATTCTCATGGTGCTGTACGACATTGTTGTACCTGATTCTCATGGTGCTGTCCGACAGTGTTGTACCTGATTCTCATGGTGCTGTACGACATTGTTGTACCTGATTCTCATGGTGCTGTCCGACAGTGTTGTACCTGATTCTCATGGTGCTGTACGACATTGTTGTACCTGATTCTCATGGTGCTGTACGACATTGTTGTACCTGATTCTCATGGTGCTGTCCGACATTGTTGTACCTGATTCTCATGGTGCTGTACGACATTGTTGTACCTGATTCTCATGGTGCTGTCCGACAGTGCTGTACCTGATTCTCATGGTGCTGTACGACATTGTTGTACCTGATTCTCATGGTGCTGTACGACAGTGTTGTACCTGATTCTCATGGTGCTGGACAACAGTGTTGTACCTGATTCTCATGGTGCTGTACGACATTGTTGTACCTGATTCTCATGGTGCTGTCCGACAGTGTTGTACCTGATTCTCATGGTGCTGGACAACAGTGTTGTACCTGATTCTCATGGTGCTGTACAACAGTGTTGGAGCTGATTCTCATGGTGCTGTACGACATTGTTGTACCTGATTCTCATGGTGCTGTCCGACAGTGTTGTACCTGATTCTCATGGTGCTGTACAACAGTGTTGGAGCTGATTCTCATGGTGCTGTACGACATTGTTGTATCTGATTCTCATGGTGCTGGACGACAGTGTTGTGTCTTATTCTAATGGTGCTGTATGACAGTGTTGTCTCTGATTCTCATGGTGCTGTAAGACAGTGTTGTGTCTTATTCTCATGGTGCTGTACGACATTGTTGTACCTCATTATCAAGTTGTTGTATGACAATGTTGTACCTGGTTCTCATGGTGCTGTCCGACAGTGTTGGAGCTGATTGTCATGATGCTGTACGACATTGTTGGAGCTGATTCTCATGGTGCTGTACGACATTGTTGTATCTGATTCTCATGGTGCTGTACGACAGTGTTGTGTCTTATTCTCATGGTGCTGTACAACAGTGTTGGAGCTGATTCTCTTGGTGCTGTACGACATTGTTGTACCTGATTCTCATGGTGCTGTACAACAGTGTTGTATCTGATTCTCATGGTGCTGGACGACAGTGTTGTGTCTTATTCTAATGGTGCTGTACGACAGTGTTGTCTCTGATTCTCATGGTGCCGTCAGACAGTGTTGTGTCTTATTCTCATGGTGCTGTAAGACAGTGTTGTGTCTTATTCTCATGGTGCTGTACGACAGTGTTGCATCTGATTCTCATGGTGCTGTACGACATTGTTGTATCTGATTCTCATGGTGCTGTACGACAGTGTTGTGTCTTATTCTCATGGTGCTGTACGACAGTGTTGTCTCTGATTCTCATGGTGCTGTAAGACAGTGTTGTGTCTTATTCTCATGGTGCTGTAAGACTGTGTTGTGTCTTATTCTCATGGTGCTGTACGACAGTGTTGCATCTGATTCTCATGGTGCTGTACGACATTGTTGTATCTGATTCTCATGGTGCTGTACGACAGTGTTGTGTCTTATTCTCATGGTGCTGTACGACAGTGTTGTCTCTGATTCTCATGGTGCTGTAAGACAGTGTTGTGTCTTATTCTCATGGTGCTGTAAGACAGTGTTGCATCTGATTCTCATGGTGCTGTCCGACAGTGTTGTACCTGATTCTCATGGTGCTGGACAACAGTGTTGTACCTGATTCTCATGGTGCTGTACAACAGTGTTGGAGCTGATTCTCATGGTGCTGTACGACATTGTTGTACCTGATTCTCATGGTGCTGTCCGACAGTGTTGTACCTGATTCTCATGGTGCTGTACAACAGTGTTGGAGCTGATTCTCATGGTGCTGTACGACATTGTTGTACCTGATTCTCATGGTGCTGTACGACATTGTTGTACCTGATTCTCATGGTGCTGTCCGACAGTGTTGTACCTGATTCTCATGGTGCTGTACGACATTGTTGTACCTGATTCTCATGGTGCTGTACGACATTGTTGTACCTGATTCTCATGGTGCTGTCCGACATTGTTGTACCTGATTCTCATGGTGCTGTACGACATTGTTGTACCTGATTCTCATGGTGCTGTCCGACAGTGCTGTACCTGATTCTCATGGTGCTGTACGACATTGTTGTACCTGATTCTCATGGTGCTGTACGACAGTGTTGTACCTGATTCTCATGGTGCTGGACAACAGTGTTGTACCTGATTCTCATGGTGCTGTACGACATTGTTGTACCTGATTCTCATGGTGCTGTCCGACAGTGTTGTACCTGATTCTCATGGTGCTGGACAACAGTGTTGTACCTGATTCTCATGGTGCTGTACAACAGTGTTGGAGCTGATTCTCATGGTGCTGTACGACATTGTTGTACCTGATTCTCATGGTGCTGTCCGACAGTGTTGTACCTGATTCTCATGGTGCTGTACAACAGTGTTGGAGCTGATTCTCATTGTGCTGTACGACATTGTTGTATCTGATTCTCATGGTGCTGGACGACAGTGTTGTGTCTTATTCTAATGGTGCTGTATGACAGTGTTGTCTCTGATTCTCATGGTGCTGTAAGACAGTGTTGTGTCTTATTCTCATGGTGCTGTACGACATTGTTGTACCTCATTATCAAGTTGTTGTATGACAATGTTGTACCTGGTTCTCATGGTGCTGTCCGACAGTGTTGGAGCTGATTGTCATGATGCTGTACGACATTATTGGAGCTGATTCTCATGGTGCTGTACGACATTGTTGTATCTGATTCTCATGGTGCTGTACGACAGTGTTGTGTCTTATTCTCATGGTGCTGTACAACAGTGTTGGAGCTGATTCTCATGGTGCTGTACGACATTGTTGTACCTGATTCTCATGGTGCTGTACAACAGTGTTGGAGCTGATTCTCATGGTGCTGGACGACAGTGTTGTGTCTTATTGTAATGGTGCTGTACGACAGTGTTGTCTCTGATTCTCATGGTGCTGTCAGACAGTGTTGTGTCTTATTCTCATGGTGCTGTAAGACAGTGTTGTGTCTAATTCTCATGGTGCTGTACGACAGTGTTGCATCTGATTCTCATGGTGCTGTACGACATTGTTGTATCTGATTCTCATGGTGCTGTACGACAGTGTTGTGTCTTATTCTCATGGTGCTGTACGACAGTGTTGTACCTGATTCTCATGGTGCTGGACGACAGTGTTGTGTCTTATTCTAATGGTGCTGTACGACATTGTTGTATCTGATTCTCATGGTGCTGTACGACATTGTTGTATCTGATTCTCATGGTGCTGTATGGCAGTGTTGTGTCTTATTCTCATGGTGCTGTAAGACAGTGTTGTGTCTTATTCTCATGGTGCTGTACGACAGTGTTGTGTCTTATTCTCATGGTGCTGTACGACAGTGTTGTACCTGATTCTCATGGTGCTGTCCGACAGTGTTGTACCTGATTCTCATGGTGCTGGACAACAGTGTTGTATCTGATTCTCATGGTGCTGTACGACATTGTTGTATCTGATTCTCATGGTGCTGTACAACAGTGTTGTACCTGATTCTCATGGTGCTGGACAACAGTGTTGTACCTGATTCTCATGGTGTTGTACGACATTGTTGTACCTGATTCTCATGGTGCTGGACAACAGTGTTGTACCTGATTCTCATGGTGCTGTACGACATTGTTGTACTTGATTCTCATGGTGCTGTCCGACAGTGTTGTACCTGATTCTCATGGTGCTGTACAACAGTGTTGGAGCTGATTCTCAGGGTGCTGTACGACATTGTTGTGTCTTATTCTCATGGTGCTGTACGACATTGTTGTACCTCATTATCAAGTTGTTGTATGACAATGTTGTACCTGGTTCTCATGGTGCTGTCCGACAGTGTTGGAGCTGATTGTCATGATGCTGTACTACATTGTTGGAGCTGATTCTCATGGTGCTGTACGACATTGTTGTATCTGATTCTCATGGTGCTGTACGACAGTGTTGTGTCTTATTCTCATGGTGCTGTACAACAGTGTTGGAGCTGATTCTCTTGGTGCTGTACGACATTGTTGTACCTGATTCTCATGGTGCTGTACAACAGTGTTGTATCTGATTCTCATGGTGCTGGACGACAGTGTTGTGTCTTATTCTAATGGTGCTGTACGACAGTGTTGTCTCTGATTCTCATGGTGCTGTCAGACAGTGTTGTGTCTTATTCTCATGGTGCTGTAAGACAGTGTTGTGTCTTATTCTCATGGTGCTGTACGACAGTGTTGCATCTGATTCTCATGGTGCTGTACGACATTGTTGTATCTGATTCTCATGGTGCTGTACGACAGTGTTGTGTCTTATTCTCATGGTGCTGTACGACAGTGTTGTCTCTGATTCTCATGGTGCTGTAAGACAGTGTTGTGTCTTATTCTCATGGTGCTGTACGACAGTGTTGGTGCTGATTCTTATGGTGCTGGACGACAGTGTTGTTTCTGTTTCTCATGGTGCTGTACGACAGTGTTGTCTTATTCTCATGGTGCTGTACGTCAGTGTTGCATCTGATTCTCATGGTGCTGTACGACAGTGTTGTTTCTGTTTCTCATGGTGCTCTGCGACAGTGTTGGACCTGTTTCTCATGGTGCTGGATGACAGTGTTGTACCTGATTCTCATGGTGCTGTACGACAGTGTTGTACCTGATTCTCATGGTGCTGGACAACAGTGTTGTACCTGATTCTCATGGTGCTGTACGACATTGTTGTACCTGATTCTCATGGTGCTGTCCGACAGTGTTGTACCTGATTCTCATGGTGCTGGACAACAGTGTTGTACCTGATTCTCATGGTGCTGTACAACAGTGTTGGAGCTGATTCTCATGGTGCTGGACAACAGTGTTGTACCTGATTCTCATGGTGTTGTACGACATTGTTGTACCTGATTCTCATGGTGCTGGACAACAGTGTTGTACCTGATTCTCATGGTGCTGTACGACATTGTTGTACCTGATTCTCATGGTGCTGTCCGACAGTGTTGTACCTGATTCTCATGGTGCTGTACAACAGTGTTGGAGCTGATTCTCAGGGTGCTGTACGACATTGTTGTATCTGATTCTCATGGTGCTGGACGACAGTGTTGTGTCTTATTCTAATGGTGCTGTATGACAGTGTTGTCTCTGATTCTCATGGTGCTGTAAGACAGTGTTGTGTCTTATTCTCATGGTGCTGTACGACATTGTTGTACCTCATTATCAAGTTGTTGTATGACAATGTTGTACCTGGTTCTCATGGTGCTGTCCGACAGTGTTGGAGCTGATTGTCATGATGCTGTACTACATTGTTGGAGCTGATTCTCATGGTGCTGTACGACATTGTTGTATCTGATTCTCATGGTGCTGTACGACAGTGTTGTGTCTTATTCTCATGGTGCTGTACAACAGTGTTGGAGCTGATTCTCTTGGTGCTGTACGACATTGTTGTACCTGATTCTCATGGTGCTGTACAACAGTGTTGTATCTGATTCTCATGGTGCTGGACGACAGTGTTGTGTCTTATTCTAATGGTGCTGTACGACAGTGTTGTCTCTGATTCTCATGGTGCTGTCAGACAGTGTTGTGTCTTATTCTCATGGTGCTGTAAGACAGTGTTGTGTCTTATTCTCATGGTGCTGTACGACAGTGTTGCATCTGATTCTCATGGTGCTGTACGACATTGTTGTATCTGATTCTCATGGTGCTGTACGACAGTGTTGTGTCTTATTCTCATGGTGCTGTACGACAGTGTTGTCTCTGATTCTCATGGTGCTGTAAGACAGTGTTGTGTCTTATTCTCATGGTGCTGTACGACAGTGTTGGTGCTGATTCTTATGGTGCTGGACGACAGTGTTGCATCTGATTCTCATGGTGCTGTACGACAGTGTTGGTGCTGATTCTTATGGTGCTGGACGACAGTGTTGCATCTGATTCTCATGGTGCTGTACGACAGTGTTGGTGCTGATTCTTATGGTGCTGGACGACAGTGTTGTTTCTGTTTCTCATGGTGCTGTACGACAGTGTTGTCTTATTCTCATGGTGCTGTACGTCAGTGTTGCATCTGATTCTCATGGTGCTGTACGACAGTGTTGTTTCTGTTTCTCATGGTGCTCTGCGACAGTGTTGGACCTGTTTCTCATGGTGCTGGATGACAGTGTTGTAGCTGATTCTCATGGTGCTGTACGACATTGTTGTTTCTGTTTCTCATGGTGCTCTGCGACAGTGTTGGACCTGTTTCTCATGGTGCTGGATGACAGTGTTGTACCTGATTCTCATGGTGCTGTACGACAGTGTTGTTTCTGTTTCTCATGGTGCTGTACGACAGTGTTGTAGCTGATTCTCATGGTGCTGTACGACAGTGTTGTACCTGATTCTCATGGTGCTGTACAACAGTGTTGTATCTGATTCTCATGGTGCTGTACGACAGTGTTGTACCTGATTCTCATGGTGCTGTACGACATTGTTGTACCTGATTCTCATGGTGCTGTACAACAGTGTTGGAGGTGATTCTCATGGTTCTGTAGGACATTGTTGCACCTGATTCTCATGGTGCTGTACGACATTGTTGTACCTGATTCTCATGGTGCTGTACAACAGTGTTGTATCTGATTCTCATGGTGCTGGACGACAGTGTTGCAGCTGATTCTCATGGTGCTGTACGACATTGTTGTATCTCATTATCAAGTTGTTGCACAACAGTGTTATATCAGATTCTCATGGAGCTGTACGACAGTGTTGCATTTGATTCTCATGGTGCTGTACGACAGTGTTGGAGCTGATTCTTATGGTGCTGGACGACAGTGTTGTCTTATTCTCATTGTGCTGTACGTCAGTGTTGCATCTGATTCTCATGGTGCTGTACGACAGTGTTGTTTCTGTTTCTCATGGTGCTCTGCGACAGTGTTGGACCTGTTTCTCATGGTGCTGGAGGACATTGTTGCACCTGATTCTCATGGTGCTGTACGACAGTGTTGCAGCTGATTCTCATGGTGCTGTACGACATTGTTGTACCTGATTCTCATGGTGCTGTACAACAGTGTTGTGTCTTATTCTCATGGTGCTGTACGACAGTGTTGTCTCTGATTCTCATGGTGCTGTAAGACAGTGTTGTGTCTTATTCTCATGGTGCTGTACGACAGTGTTGGTGCTGATTCTTATGGTGCTGGACGACAGTGTTGCATCTGATTCTCATGGTGCTGTACGACAGTGTTGGTGCTGATTCTTATGGTGCTGGACGACAGTGTTGTCTTATTCTCATGGTGCTGTACGTCAGTGTTGCATCTGATTCTCATGGTGCTGTACGACAGTGTTGTTTCTGTTTCTCATGGTGCTCTGCGACAGTGTTGGACCTGTTTCTCATGGTGCTGGATGACAGTGTTGTAGCTGATTCTCATGGTGCTGTACGACATTGTTGTTTCTGTTTCTCATGGTGCTCTGCGACAGTGTTGGACCTGTTTCTCATGGTGCTGGATGACAGTGTTGTACCTGATTCTCATGGTGCTGTACGACAGTGTTGTTTCTGTTTCTCATGGTGCTCTGCGACAGTGTTGGACCTGTTTCTCATGGTGCTGGATGACAGTGTTGTAGCTGATTCTCATGGTGCTGTGCGACATTTTTGCACTGGTTTCTCATCGAGCTGTATGAGTGTGGTATCAGATTTTCAATATGCTGTACAGCATTGTTATATCTGATTCTTGTGCTGTCCCACAGTGTTGTATCTGATTGTCATGGTGCTGTATGACAGTGTTGTATCTCATTATCAAGTTGTTGTACGACAATGTTGTCCCTTTTTCTCATGGTGCTGTATGGCAGTGTTGGAGCTGATTCTCATGGTGCTGTACGACATTGTTGTATCTCATTATCAAGTTGTTGTATGACATTGTTGTATCTCATTATCAAGTTGTTGTATGACATTGTTGTATCTCATTATCAAGTTGTTGTACCTGATTCTCATGATGCAGTACAACAGTGTTGTACCTGATTCTCATGGTGCTGTACGACATTGTTGTACCTGATTCTCATGGTGCTGTACGACATTGTTGTACCTGATTCTCATGGTGCTGTACGACATTGTTCTATCTGATTCTCATGGTGCTGTACGACAGTGTTGCAGCTGATTCTCATGGTGCTGTACAACAGTGTTGTATCTGATTCTCATGGTGCTGTACGACATTGTTGTACCTGATTCTCATGGTGCTGTACAACAGTGTTGTATCTGATTCTCATGGTGCTGTACAACAGTGTTGTATCTGATTCTCATGGTGCTGTACGACAGTGTTGTATCTGATTCTCATGGTGCTGTACGACAGTGTTGTATCTGATTCTCATGGTGCTGTACAACAGTGTTGTATCTGATTCTCATGGTGCTGTACGACAGTTTTGTATCTGATTCTCATGGTGCTGTACGACAGTGTTGTATCTGATTCTCATGGTGCTGTACGACATTGTTGTATCTGATTCTCATGGTGCTGTACAACAGTGTTGTATCTGATTCTCATGGTGCTGTACGACATTGTTGTACCTGATTCTCATGGTGCTGTACAACAGTGTTGTATCTGATTCTCATGGTGCTGTACGACAGTGTTGTATCTGATTCTCATGGTGCTGTACGACAGTGTTGTATCTGATTCTCATGGTGCTGTACGACAGTGTTGTACCTGATTCTCATGGTGCTGTACGACAGTGTTGTACCTGATTCTCATGGTGCTGTACGACAGTGTTGTATCTGATTCTCATGGTGCTGTACGACAGTGTTGTACCTGATTCTCATGGTGCTGTACAACAGTGTTGTATCTGATTCTCATGGTGCTGTACGACAGTGTTGTACCTGATTCTCATGGTGCTGTACGACAGTGTTGTACCTGATTCTCATGGTGCTGTACGACAGTGTTGTATCTGATTCTCATGGTGCTGTACGACAGTGTTGTACCTGATTCTCATGGTGCTGTACGACAGTGTTGTATCTGATTCTCATGGTGCTGTACGACAGTGTTGTACCTGATTCTCATGGTGCTGTACAACAGTGTTGTATCTGATTCTCATGGTGCTGTACTACAGTGTTGTATCTGATTCTCATGGTGCTGTACGACAGTGTTGTATCTGATTCTCATGGTGCTGTACAACAGTGTTGTACCTGATTCTCATGGTGCTGTACGACATTGTTGTACCTGATTCTCATGGTGCTGGACAACAGTGTTGTACCTGATTCTCATGGTGCTGTACGACATTGTTGTACCTGATTCTCATGGTGCTGTCCGACAGTGTTGTACCTGATTCTCATGGTGCTGTACAACAGTGTTGGAGCTGATTCTCAGGGTGCTGTACGACATTGTTGTATCTGATTCTCATGGTGCTGGACGACAGTGTTGTGTCTTATTCTAATGGTGCTGTATGACAGTGTTGTCTCTGATTCTCATGGTGCTGTAAGACAGTGTTGTGTCTTATTCTCATGGTGCTGTACGACATTGTTGTACCTCATTATCAAGTTGTTGTATGACAATGTTGTACCTGGTTCTCATGGTGCTGTCCGACAGTGTTGGAGCTGATTGTCATGATGCTGTACTACATTGTTGGAGCTGATTCTCATGGTGCTGTACGACATTGTTGTATCTGATTCTCATGGTGCTGTACGACAGTGTTGTGTCTTATTCTCATGGTGCTGTACAACAGTGTTGGAGCTGATTCTCTTGGTGCTGTACGACATTGTTGTACCTGATTCTCATGGTGCTGTACAACAGTGTTGTATCTGATTCTCATGGTGCTGGACGACAGTGTTGTGTCTTATTCTAATGGTGCTGTACGACAGTGTTGTCTCTGATTCTCATGGTGCTGTCAGACAGTGTTGTGTCTTATTCTCATGGTGCTGTAAGACAGTGTTGTGTCTTATTCTCATGGTGCTGTACGACAGTGTTGCATCTGATTCTCATGGTGCTGTACGACATTGTTGTATCTGATTCTCATGGTGCTGTACGACAGTGTTGTGTCTTATTCTCATGGTGCTGTACGACAGTGTTGTCTCTGATTCTCATGGTGCTGTAAGACAGTGTTGTGTCTTATTCTCATGGTGCTGTACGACAGTGTTGGTGCTGATTCTTATGGTGCTGGACGACAGTGTTGCATCTGATTCTCATGGTGCTGTACGACAGTGTTGGTGCTGATTCTTATGGTGCTGGACGACAGTGTTGCATCTGATTCTCATGGTGCTGTACGACAGTGTTGGTGCTGATTCTTATGGTGCTGGACGACAGTGTTGTTTCTGTTTCTCATGGTGCTGTACGACAGTGTTGTCTTATTCTCATGGTGCTGTACGTCAGTGTTGCATCTGATTCTCATGGTGCTGTACGACAGTGTTGTTTCTGTTTCTCATGGTGCTCTGCGACAGTGTTGGACCTGTTTCTCATGGTGCTGGATGACAGTGTTGTAGCTGATTCTCATGGTGCTGTACGACATTGTTGTTTCTGTTTCTCATGGTGCTCTGCGACAGTGTTGGACCTGTTTCTCATGGTGCTGGATGACAGTGTTGTACCTGATTCTCATGGTGCTGTACGACAGTGTTGTTTCTGTTTCTCATGGTGCTGTACGACAGTGTTGTAGCTGATTCTCATGGTGCTGTACGACAGTGTTGTACCTGATTCTCATGGTGCTGTACAACAGTGTTGTATCTGATTCTCATGGTGCTGTACGACAGTGTTGTACCTGATTCTCATGGTGCTGTACGACATTGTTGTACCTGATTCTCATGGTGCTGTACAACAGTGTTGGAGGTGATTCTCATGGTTCTGTAGGACATTGTTGCACCTGATTCTCATGGTGCTGTACGACATTGTTGTACCTGATTCTCATGGTGCTGTACAACAGTGTTGTATCTGATTCTCATGGTGCTGGACGACAGTGTTGCAGCTGATTCTCATGGTGCTGTACGACATTGTTGTATCTCATTATCAAGTTGTTGCACAACAGTGTTATATCAGATTCTCATGGAGCTGTACGACAGTGTTGCATTTGATTCTCATGGTGCTGTACGACAGTGTTGGAGCTGATTCTTATGGTGCTGGACGACAGTGTTGTCTTATTCTCATTGTGCTGTACGTCAGTGTTGCATCTGATTCTCATGGTGCTGTACGACAGTGTTGTTTCTGTTTCTCATGGTGCTCTGCGACAGTGTTGGACCTGTTTCTCATGGTGCTGGAGGACATTGTTGCACCTGATTCTCATGGTGCTGTACGACAGTGTTGCAGCTGATTCTCATGGTGCTGTACGACATTGTTGTACCTGATTCTCATGGTGCTGTACAACAGTGTTGTGTCTTATTCTCATGGTGCTGTACGACAGTGTTGTCTCTGATTCTCATGGTGCTGTAAGACAGTGTTGTGTCTTATTCTCATGGTGCTGTACGACAGTGTTGGTGCTGATTCTTATGGTGCTGGACGACAGTGTTGCATCTGATTCTCATGGTGCTGTACGACAGTGTTGGTGCTGATTCTTATGGTGCTGGACGACAGTGTTGTCTTATTCTCATGGTGCTGTACGTCAGTGTTGCATCTGATTCTCATGGTGCTGTACGACAGTGTTGTTTCTGTTTCTCATGGTGCTCTGCGACAGTGTTGGACCTGTTTCTCATGGTGCTGGATGACAGTGTTGTAGCTGATTCTCATGGTGCTGTACGACATTGTTGTTTCTGTTTCTCATGGTGCTCTGCGACAGTGTTGGACCTGTTTCTCATGGTGCTGGATGACAGTGTTGTACCTGATTCTCATGGTGCTGTACGACAGTGTTGTTTCTGTTTCTCATGGTGCTCTGCGACAGTGTTGGACCTGTTTCTCATGGTGCTGGATGACAGTGTTGTAGCTGATTCTCATGGTGCTGTGCGACATTTTTGCACTGGTTTCTCATCGAGCTGTATGAGTGTGGTATCAGATTTTCAATATGCTGTACAGCATTGTTATATCTGATTCTTGTGCTGTCCCACAGTGTTGTATCTGATTGTCATGGTGCTGTATGACAGTGTTGTATCTCATTATCAAGTTGTTGTACGACAATGTTGTCCCTTTTTCTCATGGTGCTGTATGGCAGTGTTGGAGCTGATTCTCATGGTGCTGTACGACATTGTTGTATCTCATTATCAAGTTGTTGTATGACATTGTTGTATCTCATTATCAAGTTGTTGTATGACATTGTTGTATCTCATTATCAAGTTGTTGTACCTGATTCTCATGATGCAGTACAACAGTGTTGTACCTGATTCTCATGGTGCTGTACGACATTGTTGTACCTGATTCTCATGGTGCTGTACGACATTGTTGTACCTGATTCTCATGGTGCTGTACGACATTGTTCTATCTGATTCTCATGGTGCTGTACGACAGTGTTGCAGCTGATTCTCATGGTGCTGTACAACAGTGTTGTATCTGATTCTCATGGTGCTGTACGACATTGTTGTACCTGATTCTCATGGTGCTGTACAACAGTGTTGTATCTGATTCTCATGGTGCTGTACAACAGTGTTGTATCTGATTCTCATGGTGCTGTACGACAGTGTTGTATCTGATTCTCATGGTGCTGTACGACAGTGTTGTATCTGATTCTCATGGTGCTGTACAACAGTGTTGTATCTGATTCTCATGGTGCTGTACGACAGTTTTGTATCTGATTCTCATGGTGCTGTACGACAGTGTTGTATCTGATTCTCATGGTGCTGTACGACATTGTTGTATCTGATTCTCATGGTGCTGTACAACAGTGTTGTATCTGATTCTCATGGTGCTGTACGACATTGTTGTACCTGATTCTCATGGTGCTGTACAACAGTGTTGTATCTGATTCTCATGGTGCTGTACGACAGTGTTGTATCTGATTCTCATGGTGCTGTACGACAGTGTTGTATCTGATTCTCATGGTGCTGTACGACAGTGTTGTACCTGATTCTCATGGTGCTGTACGACAGTGTTGTACCTGATTCTCATGGTGCTGTACGACAGTGTTGTATCTGATTCTCATGGTGCTGTACGACAGTGTTGTACCTGATTCTCATGGTGCTGTACGACAGTGTTGTATCTGATTCTCATGGTGCTGTACGACAGTGTTGTACCTGATTCTCATGGTGCTGTACAACAGTGTTGTATCTGATTCTCATGGTGCTGTACTACAGTGTTGTATCTGATTCTCATGGTGCTGTACGACAGTGTTGTATCTGATTCTCATGGTGCTGTACAACAGTGTTGTACCTGATTCTCATGGTGCTGTACAACAGTGTTGTATCTGATTCTCATGATGCTGTACGACATTGTTGTACCTGATTCTCATGGTGCTGTACAACAGTGTTGTATCTGATTCTCATGATGCTGTACGACATTGTTGTACCTGATTCTCATGGTGCTGTACGACATTGTTGTACCTGATTCTCATGGTGCTGTACAACAGTGTTGTATCTGATTCTCATGATGCTGTACGACAGTGTTGTACCTGATTCTCATGGTGCTGTACAACAGTGTTGTATCTGATTCTCATGGTGCTGTACAACAGTGTTGTATCTGATTCTCATGGTGCTGTACGACAGTGTTGTACCTGATTCTCATGGTGCTGTACAACAGTGTTGTATCTGATTCTCATGATGCTGTACGACATTGTTGTACCTGATTCTCATGGTGCTGTACGACATTGTTGTACCTGATTCTCATGGTGCTGTACAACAGTGTTGGAGGTGATTCTCATGGTTCTGTAGGACATTGTTGCACCTGATTCTCATGGTGCTGTACGACATTGTTGTACCTGATTCTCATGGTGCTGTACAACAGTGTTGCAGCTGATTCTCATGGTGCTGTACGACATTGTTGTATCTCATTATCAAGTTGTTGCACAACAGTGTTATATCAGATTCTCATGGAGCTGTACGACAGTGTTGCATTTGATTCTCATGGTGCTGTACGACAGTGTTGGAGCTGATTCTTATGGTGCTGGACGACAGTGTTGTCTTATTCTCATTGTGCTGTACGTCAGTGTTGCATCTGATTCTCATGGTGCTGTACGACAGTGTTGTTTCTGTTTCTCATGGTGCTCTGCGACAGTGTTGGACCTGTTTCTCATGGTGCTGGATGACAGTGTTGTAGCTGATTCTCATGGTGCTGTACGACATTGTTGTTTCTGTTTCTCATGGTGCTCTGCGACAGTGTTGTACCTGATTCTCATGGTGCTGTGCGACATTTTTGCACTGGTTTCTCATCGAGCTGTATGAGAGTGTGGTATCAGATTTTCAATATGCTGTACAGCATTGTTATATCTGATTCTTGTGCTGTCCCACAGTGTTGTATCTGATTGTCATGGTGCTGTATGACAGTGTTGTATCTCATTATCAAGTTGTTGTACGACAATGTTGTTCCTTTTTCTCATGGTGCTGTATGGCAGTGTTGGAGCTGATTCTCATGGTGCTGTACGACATTGTTGTATCTCATTATCAAGTTGTTGTATGACATTGTTGTATCTCATTATCAAGTTGTTGTATGACATTGTTGTATCTCATTATCAAGTTGTTGTACCTGATTCTCATGATGCAGTACAACAGTGTTGTACCTGATTCTCATGATGCAGTACAACAGTGTTGTACCTGATTCTCATGGTGCTGTACAACAGTGTTGTATCTGATTCTCATGGTGCTGGACGACAGTGTTGCATCTGATTCTCATGGTGCTGTACGACATTGTTGCACCTGATTCTCATGGTGCTGTACGACAGTGTTGCAGCTGATTCTCATGGTGCTGTACGACATTGTTGTACCTGATTCTCATGGTGCTGTACAACAGTGTTGTGTCTTATTCTCATGGTGCTGTACGACAGTGTTGTCTCTGATTCTCATGGTGCTGTAAGACAGTGTTGTGTCTTATTCTCATGGTGCTGTACGACAGTGTTGGTGCTGATTCTTATGGTGCTGGACGACAGTGTTGCATCTGATTCTCATGGTGCTGTACGACAGTGTTGGTGCTGATTCTTATGGTGCTGGACGACAGTGTTGTTTCTGTTTCTCATGGTGCTGTACGACAGTGTTGTCTTATTCTCATGGTGCTGTACGTCAGTGTTGCATCTGATTCTCATGGTGCTGTACGACAGTGTTGTTTCTGTTTCTCATGGTGCTCTGCGACAGTGTTGGACCTGTTTCTCATGGTGCTGGATGACAGTGTTGTAGCTGATTCTCATGGTGCTGTGCGACAGTGTTGTTTCTGTTTCTCATGGTGCTCTGCGACAGTGTTGGACCTGTTTCTCATGGTGCTGGATGACAGTGTTGTAGCTGATTCTCATGGTGCTGTACGACATTGTTGTTTCTGTTTCTCATGGTGCTCTGCGACAGTGTTGGACCTGTTTCTCATGGTGCTGGATGACAGTGTTGTACCTGATTCTCATGGTGCTGTACGACAGTGTTGTTTCTGTTTCTCATGGTGCTCTGCGACAGTGTTGGACCTGTTTCTCATGGTGCTGGATGACAGTGTTGTAGCTGATTCTCATGGTGCTGTGCGACATTTTTGCACTGGTTTCTCATCGAGCTGTATGAGTGTGGTATCAGATTTTCAATATGCTGTACAGCATTGTTATATCTGATTCTTGTGCTGTCCCACAGTGTTGTATCTGATTGTCATGGTGCTGTATGACAGTGTTGTATCTCATTATCAAGTTGTTGTACGACAATGTTGTCCCTTTTTCTCATGGTGCTGTATGGCAGTGTTGGAGCTGATTCTCATGGTGCTGTACGACATTGTTGTATCTCATTATCAAGTTGTTGTATGACATTGTTGTATCTCATTATCAAGTTGTTGTATGACATTGTTGTATCTCATTATCAAGTTGTTGTACCTGATTCTCATGATGCAGTACAACAGTGTTGTACCTGATTCTCATGGTGCTGTACGACATTGTTGTACCTGATTCTCATGGTGCTGTACGACATTGTTGTACCTGATTCTCATGGTGCTGTACGACATTGTTCTATCTGATTCTCATGGTGCTGTACGACAGTGTTGCAGCTGATTCTCATGGTGCTGTACAACAGTGTTGTATCTGATTCTCATGGTGCTGTACGACATTGTTGTACCTGATTCTCATGGTGCTGTACAACAGTGTTGTATCTGATTCTCATGGTGCTGTACAACAGTGTTGTATCTGATTCTCATGGTGCTGTACGACAGTGTTGTATCTGATTCTCATGGTGCTGTACGACAGTGTTGTATCTGATTCTCATGGTGCTGTACAACAGTGTTGTATCTGATTCTCATGGTGCTGTACGACAGTTTTGTATCTGATTCTCATGGTGCTGTACGACAGTGTTGTATCTGATTCTCATGGTGCTGTACGACATTGTTGTATCTGATTCTCATGGTGCTGTACAACAGTGTTGTATCTGATTCTCATGGTGCTGTACGACATTGTTGTACCTGATTCTCATGGTGCTGTACAACAGTGTTGTATCTGATTCTCATGGTGCTGTACGACAGTGTTGTATCTGATTCTCATGGTGCTGTACGACAGTGTTGTATCTGATTCTCATGGTGCTGTACGACAGTGTTGTACCTGATTCTCATGGTGCTGTACAACAGTGTTGTACCTGATTCTCATGGTGCTGTACGACATTGTTCTATCTGATTCTCATGGTGCTGTACGACAGTGTTGCAGCTGATTCTCATGGTGCTGTACAACAGTGTTGTATCTGATTCTCATGGTGCTGTACGACATTGTTGTACCTGATTCTCATGGTGCTGTACAACAGTGTTGTATCTGATTCTCATGGTGCTGTACAACAGTGTTGTATCTGATTCTCATGGTGCTGTACGACAGTGTTGTATCTGATTCTCATGGTGCTGTACGACAGTGTTGTATCTGATTCTCATGGTGCTGTACAACAGTGTTGTATCTGATTCTCATGGTGCTGTACGACAGTTTTGTATCTGATTCTCATGGTGCTGTACGACAGTGTTGTATCTGATTCTCATGGTGCTGTACGACATTGTTGTATCTGATTCTCATGGTGCTGTACAACAGTGTTGTATCTGATTCTCATGGTGCTGTACGACATTGTTGTACCTGATTCTCATGGTGCTGTACAACAGTGTTGTATCTGATTCTCATGGTGCTGTACGACAGTGTTGTATCTGATTCTCATGGTGCTGTACGACAGTGTTGTATCTGATTCTCATGGTGCTGTACGACAGTGTTGTACCTGATTCTCATGGTGCTGTACGACAGTGTTGTACCTGATTCTCATGGTGCTGTACGACAGTGTTGTATCTGATTCTCATGGTGCTGTACGACAGTGTTGTACCTGATTCTCATGGTGCTGTACGACAGTGTTGTATCTGATTCTCATGGTGCTGTACGACAGTGTTGTACCTGATTCTCATGGTGCTGTACAACAGTGTTGTATCTGATTCTCATGGTGCTGTACTACAGTGTTGTATCTGATTCTCATGGTGCTGTACGACAGTGTTGTATCTGATTCTCATGGTGCTGTACGACAGTGTTGTACCTGATTCTCATGGTGCTGTACAACAGTGTTGTATCTGATTCTCATGATGCTGTACGACATTGTTGTACCTGATTCTCATGGTGCTGTACAACAGTGTTGTATCTGATTCTCATGATGCTGTACGACATTGTTGTACCTGATTCTCATGGTGCTGTACGACATTGTTGTACCTGATTCTCATGGTGCTGTACAACAGTGTTGTATCTGATTCTCATGATGCTGTACGACAGTGTTGTACCTGATTCTCATGGTGCTGTACAACAGTGTTGTATCTGATTCTCATGGTGCTGTACAACAGTGTTGTATCTGATTCTCATGGTGCTGTACGACAGTGTTGTACCTGATTCTCATGGTGCTGTACAACAGTGTTGTATCTGATTCTCATGATGCTGTACGACATTGTTGTACCTGATTCTCATGGTGCTGTACGACATTGTTGTACCTGATTCTCATGGTGCTGTACAACAGTGTTGGAGGTGATTCTCATGGTTCTGTAGGACATTGTTGCACCTGATTCTCATGGTGCTGTACGACATTGTTGTACCTGATTCTCATGGTGCTGTACAACAGTGTTGCAGCTGATTCTCATGGTGCTGTACGACATTGTTGTATCTCATTATCAAGTTGTTGCACAACAGTGTTATATCAGATTCTTATGGTGCTGGACGACAGTGTTGTCTTATTCTCATTGTGCTGTACGTCAGTGTTGCATCTGATTCTCATGGTGCTGTACGACAGTGTTGTTTCTGTTTCTCATGGTGCTCTGCGACAGTGTTGGACCTGTTTCTCATGGTGCTGGATGACAGTGTTGTAGCTGATTCTCATGGTGCTGTACGACATTGTTGTTTCTGTTTCTCATGGTGCTCTGCGACAGTGTTGTACCTGATTCTCATGGTGCTGTGCGACATTTTTGCACTGGTTTCTCATCGAGCTGTATGAGAGTGTGGTATCAGATTTTCAATATGCTGTACAGCATTGTTATATCTGATTCTTGTGCTGTCCCACAGTGTTGTATCTGATTGTCATGGTGCTGTATGACAGTGTTGTATCTCATTATCAAGTTGTTGTACGACAATGTTGTCCCTTTTTCTCATGGTGCTGTATGGCAGTGTTGGAGCTGATTCTCATGGTGCTGTACGACATTGTTGTATCTCATTATCAAGTTGTTGTATGACATTGTTGTATCTCATTATCAAGTTGTTGTATGACATTGTTGTATCTCATTATCAAGTTGTTGTACCTGATTCTCATGATGCAGTACAACAGTGTTGTACCTGATTCTCATGGTGCTGTACGACATTGTTGTACCTGATTCTCATGGTGCTGTACGACATTGTTCTATCTGATTCTCATGGTGCTGTACGACAGTGTTGCAGCTGATTCTCATGGTGCTGTACAACAGTGTTGTATCTGATTCTCATGGTGCTGTACGACATTGTTGTACCTGATTCTCATGGTGCTGTACAACAGTGTTGTATCTGATTCTCATGGTGCTGTACAACAGTGTTGTATCTGATTCTCATGGTGCTGTACGACAGTGTTGTATCTGATTCTCATGGTGCTGTACGACAGTGTTGTATCTGATTCTCATGGTGCTGTACGACAGTGTTGTATCTGATTCTCATGGTGCTGTACGACAGTTTTGTATCTGATTCTCATGGTGCTGTACGACAGTGTTGTATCTGATTCTCATGGTGCTGTACGACATTGTTGTATCTGATTCTCATGGTGCTGTACAACAGTGTTGTATCTGATTCTCATGGTGCTGTACGACAGTGTTGTCTTATTCTCATTGTGCTGTACGTCAGTGTTGCATCTGATTCTCATGGTGCTGTACGACAGTGTTGTTTCTGTTTCTCATGGTGCTCTGCGACAGTGTTGGACCTGTTTCTCATGGTGCTGGAGGACATTGTTGCACCTGATTCTCATGGTGCTGTACGACAGTGTTGCAGCTGATTCTCATGGTGCTGTACGACATTGTTGTACCTGATTCTCATGGTGCTGTACAACAGTGTTGCAGCTGATTCTCATGGTGCTGTACGACAGTGTTGGAGCTAATTCTTATGGTGGTGTACGACAGTGTTGTTTTCTGTTTCTCATGGTGCTGTACGGCAGTGTTGTGTCTTATTCTCATGGTGCTGTACGACAGTGTTGTATCTGATTCTCATGGTGCTGTACGACAGTGTTCTATCAGATTCTCATGGTGCTGTACGACATTGTAGTACCTGATTCTCATGGTGCTGTACGACATTGTTCTACCAGATTCTCATGGTGCTGTACGACATTGTAGTACCTGATTCTCATGGTTCTGTACGACAGTGTTGTACCTGATTCTCATGGTGCTGTACAACAGTGTTGCAGCTGATTCTCATGGTGCTGTACGACAGTGTTGGAGCTAATTCTTATGGTGGTGTACGACAGTGTTGTTTTCTGTTTCTCATGGTGCTGTACGGCAGTGTTGTGTCTTATTCTCATGGTGCTGTACGACAGTGTTGTATCTGATTCTCATGGTGCTGTACGACAGTGTTCTATCAGATTCTCATGGTGCTGTACGACATTGTAGTACCTGATTCTCATGGTGCTGAACGACATTGTAGTACCTGATTCTCATGGTGCTGTACGACATTGTTCTACCAGATTCTCATGGTGCTGTACGACATTGTAGTACCTGATTCTCATGGTTCTGTACGACAGTGTTGTACCTGTTTCTCATGGTGCTCTGCGACAGTGTTGTACCTGATTCTCATGGTGCTGTACGACAGTGTTGTATCTGATTCTCATGGTGCTGAACGACATTGTTGTACCAGATTCTCATGGTTCTGTACGACAGTGTTGTACCTGTTTATCATGGTGCTCTGCGACAGTGTTGTACCTGATTCTCATGGTGCTGTACGACATTGTTGTACCTGATTCTCATGGTGCTGTACAACAGTGTTGTACCTGATTCTCATGGTGCTGTACGACATTGTTGTACCTGATTCTCATGGTGCTGTACAACAGTGTTGCAGCTGATTCTCATGGTGCTGTACGACAGTGTTGGAGCTAATTCTTATGGTGCTGTACGACAGTGTTGTTTTCTGTTTCTCATGGTGCTGTACGGCAGTGTTGTGTCTTATTCTCATGGTGCTGTACGACAGTGTTGTACCTGTTTCTCATGGTGCTGTACGACAGTGTTGCACCTGATTCTCATGGTGCTGTACGACATTGTAGTACCTGATTCTCATGGTGCTGAACGACATTGTAGTACCTGATTTTCATGGTGCTGTACGACAGTGTTCTATCAGATTCTCATGGTGCTGTACGACATTGTAGTACCTGATTCTCATGGTGCTGAACGACATTGTAGTACCTGATTCTCATGGTGCTGTACGACAATGTTGTACCTGATTCTCATGGTGCTGTACGACAGTGTTGCACCTGATTCTCATGGTGCTGTACGACATTGTAGTACCTGATTCTCATGGTGCTGAACGACATTGTAGTACCTGATTTTCATGGTGCTGTACAACAGTGTTGGAGGTGATTCTCATGGTTCTGTACGACAGTGTTGTACCTGATTCTCATGGTGCTGTACTACAGTGTTGTCTCTGATTCTCATGGTGCTCTGCGACAGTGTTGGACCTGTTTCTCATGGTGCTGGAGGACATTGTTGCACCTGATTCTCATGGTGCTGTACGACAGTGTTGCAGCTGATTCTCATGGTGCTGTACGACATTGTTGTACCTGATTCTCATGGTGCTGTACAACAGTGTTGCAGCTGATTCTCATGGTGCTGTACGACAGTGTTGGAGCTAATTCTTATGGTGGTGTACGACAGTGTTGTTTTCTGTTTCTCATGGTGCTGTACGGCAGTGTTGTGTCTTATTCTCATGGTGCTGTACGACAGTGTTGTATCTGATTCTCATGGTGCTGTACGACAGTGTTCTATCAGATTCTCATGGTGCTGTACGACATTGTAGTACCTGATTCTCATGGTGCTGAACGACATTGTAGTACCTGATTCTCATGGTGCTGTACGACATTGTTCTACCAGATTCTCATGGTGCTGTACGACATTGTAGTACCTGATTCTCATGGTTCTGTACGACAGTGTTGTACCTGTTTCTCATGGTGCTCTGCGACAGTGTTGTACCTGATTCTCATGGTGCTGTACGACATTGTTGTACCTGATTCTCATGGTGCTGTACGACAGTGTTGTATCTGATTCTCATGGTGCTGAACGACATTGTTGTACCAGATTCTCATGGTTCTGTACGACAGTGTTGTACCTGTTTCTCATGGTGCTCTGCGACAGTGTTGTACCTGATTCTCATGGTGCTGTACGACATTGTTGTACCTGATTCTCATGGTGCTGTACAACAGTGTTGCAGCTGATTCTCATGGTGCTGTACGACAGTGTTGGAGCTAATTCTTATGGTGCTGTACGACAGTGTTGTTTTCTGTTTCTCATGGTGCTGTACGGCAGTGTTGTGTCTTATTCTCATGGTGCTGTACGACAGTGTTGTACCTGTTTCTCATGGTGCTGTACGACAGTGTTGCACCTGATTCTCATGGTGCTGTACGACATTGTAGTACCTGATTCTCATGGTGCTGAACGACATTGTAGTACCTGATTTTCATGGTGCTGTACGACAGTGTTCTATCAGATTCTCATGGTGCTGTACGACATTGTAGTACCTGATTCTCATGGTGCTGTACGACATTGTAGTACCTGATTCTCATGGTGCTGTACGACAATGTTGTACCTGATTCTCATGGTGCTGTACGACAGTGTCCTATCAGATTATCATCGTGCTGTATGACATTGTGGTATCAGTTTCTCAATATGCTGTACGACATTGTTATATCTGATTCTTGTGCTGTCCCACAGCGTTGTATCTGATTGTCATGGTGCTGTATGACATTGTTGTATCCGTTTCTTACGGTGCTGTACAACAGTGTTGTATCTGATTCTCATGGTGCTGTACAACAGTGTTGTATCTGATTCTCATGGTGCTGTACGACAGTGTTGGAGCTGATTCTTATGGTGCTGGACGACAGTGTTGTCTTATTCTCATTGTGCTGTACGTCAGTGTTGCATCTGATTCTCATGGTGCTGTACGACAGTGTTGTTTCTGTTTCTCATGGTGCTGTGCGACAGTGTTGGACTGTTTCTCATGGTGCTGGAGGACATTGTTGCACCTGATTCTCATGGTGCTGTACGACAGTGTTGCAGCTGATTCTCATGGTGCTGTACGACATTGTTGTACCTGATTCACATGGTGCTGTACGACAGTGTTGGAGCTAATTCTTATGGTGCTGTACGACAGTGTTGTGTCTTATTCTCATGGTGCTGTACGACAGTGTTGTTTTCTGTTTCTCATGGTGCTGTACGGCAGTGTTGTGTCTTATTCTCATGGTGCTGTACGACAGTGTTGTATCTGATTCTCATGGTGCTGTACGACAGTGTTCTATCAGATTCTCATGGTGCTGTACGACAGTGTTGTATCAGATTCTCATGGTGCTGTACGACATTGTAGTACCTGATTCTCATGGTGCTGAACGACATTGTAGTACCTGATTCTCATGGTGCTGTACGACATTGTTGTACCAGATTCTCATGGTGCTGTACGACATTGTAGTACCTGATTCTCATGGTGCTGAACGACATTGTAGTACCTGATTCTCATGGTGCTGTACGACATTGTTGTACCAGATTCTCATGGTGCAGTACGACAGTGTTGTACCAGATTCTCATGGTTCTGTACGACATTGTAGTACCTGATTCTCATGGTGCTGTACGACAGTGTTGCACCTGATTCTCATGGTGCTTTACGACATTGTAGTACCTGATTCTCATGGTGCTGAACGACATTGTAGTACCTGATTTTCATGGTGCTGTACGGCAGTGTTCTATCAGATTCTCATGGTGCTGTACGACATTGTAGTACCTGATTCTCATGGTGCTGAACGACATTGTAGTACCTGATTCTCATGGTGCTGTACGGCAATGTTGTACCTGATTCTCATGGTGCTGTACGACAGTGTCCTATCAGATTATCATCGTGCTGTATGACATTGTGGTATCAGTTTCTCAATATGCTGTACGACATTGTTATATCTGATTCTTGTGCTGTCCCACAGCGTTGTATCTGATTGTCATGGTGCTGTATGACATTGCTGTATCCGTTTCTTACGGTGCTGTACAATAGTGTTGTATCTGATTCTCATAGTGCTGTATGGCAGTGTTGTATCACATTCTCATGGTGCTGTCTGACAGTGTTGTACCTGATTCTCATGGTGCTGTACAACAGTGTTGGAGGTGATTCTCATGGTTCTGTACGACAGTGTTGTACCTGATTCTCATGGTGCTGTACTACAGTGTTGTCTCTGATTCTCATGGTGCTGTAAGACAGTGTTGCACCTGATTCTCATGGTGCTGTACGACAGTGTTGTACCTGATTCTCATGGTGCTGTACTACAGTGTTGTCTCTGATTCTCATGGTGCTGTAAGACAGTGTTGTGTCTTATTCTCATGGTACTGTACGACAATGTTGTACCTGATTCTCATGGTGCAGTACAACAGTGTTGTACCTGATTCTCATGGTGCTGTACGACAGTGTTGTGTCTTATTCTCATGGTGCTGTATGACAGTGTTGCATCTGGTTCTCATGGTGCTGTACGACAGTGTTGTACCTGATTCTCATGGTGCTGTACGACAATGTGGTACCTGATTCTCATGGTGCTGCACGACAGTGTTGTACCTGATTCTCATGGTGCTGTACGACAGTGTTGTGTCTTATTCTCATGGTGCTGTATGACAGTGTTGCATCTGGTTCTCATGGTGCTGTATGACAGTGTTGTATCTGATTCTCATGGTGCTGTACGACGGTGTTGTTTCTGTTTCTCATGGTACTCTGCGACACTGTTGTATCTCATTATCAAGTTGTTGTATGACGATGTTGTACCTGATTCTTTTGGTGCTGTACGACAGTGTTGTAGCTTTTGCTCATGGTGCTGTACGACATTGTAGTACCTGATTCTCATGGTGCTGTACCACATTGTAGTACCTGATTCTCATGGTGCTGTCGGACATTGCAGTACCTGATTCTCATGGTGCTGTACGACAGTGTTGTACCTGATTCTCATGGTGCTGTAGGACAGTGTTGTACCTGATTCTCATGGTGCAGTGCAAAAGTGTTGTACCTGATTCTCATGGTGCTGTACGACATTGTCGTACCTGATTCTCATGGTGCTGTACGGCAGTGTTGTACCTGATTCTCATGGTGCTGTGCGACATTTTTGCACTGGTTTCGCATCGTGCTGTATGACAGTGTGGTATCAGATTCTCAATATGTTGTACGACATTGTTATATCTGATTCTTGTGGTATCCCACAGTGTTGTATCTAATTATCATCGTGATGTGCGACAGTGTTGTATCTCATTATCAAGTTGTTGGACGACAATGTTGTACCTGATTCTCATGGTGCTGTACAACAGTGTTGGAGCTGATTGTCATGGTGCTATGCGACAGTGTTGTACCTGATTCTCATGGTGCTGTACAACAGTGTTGGAGCTGATTGTCATGGTGCTGTACAACAGTGTTGTATCTGATTGTCATGGTGCTGTACAACAGTGTTGTACCTGATTCTCATGGTGCTGTACAACAGTGTTGTACCTGATTCTCATGGTGTTGTACGACATTGTCGTACCTGATTCTCAAGGTGCTGTACAACTGTGTTGTACCTGATTCTCATGGTGCTCTGCGACAGTGTTGTATCTGATTCTCATGGTGCTGTACGACATTGTTTTACCTGATTCTCATGGTGCTGTACAACAGTGTTGCAGCTGATTCTCATGGTGCTGTACGACAGTGTTGGAGCTAATTCTTATGGTGCTGTACGACAGTGTTGTTTTCTGTTTCTCATGGTGCTGTACGGCAGTGTTGTGTCTTATTCTCATGGTGCTGTACGACAGTGTTGTATCTGATTCTCATGGTGCTGTACGACAGTGTTCTATCAGATTCTCATGGTGCTGTACGACATTGTAGTACCTGATTCTCATGGTGCTGAACGACATTGTAGTACCTGATTCTCATGGTGCTGTACGACATTGTTGTACCAGATTCTCATGGTGCTGTACAACATTGTAGTACCTGATTCTCATGGTGCTGAACGACATTGTAGTACCTGATTCTCATGGTGCTGTACGACATTGTTGTACCAGATTCTCATGGTGCAGTACGACAGTGTTGTACCAGATTCTCATGGTTCTGTACGACAGTGTTGTACCTGATTCTCATGGTGCTGTACGACAGTGTTGCACCTGATTCTCATGGTGCTGTACGACATTGTAGTACCTGATTCTCATGGTGCTGTACGACAATGTTGTACCTGATTCTCATGGTGCTGTACGACAGTGTCCTATCAGATTATCATCGTGCTGTATGACATTGTGGTATCAGTTTCTCAATATGCTGTACGACATTGTTATATCTGATTCTTGTGCTGTCCCACAGCGTTGTATCTGATTGTCATGGTGCTGTATGACATTGCTGTATCCGTTTCTTACGGTGCTGTACAACAGTGTTGTATCTGATTCTCATAGTGCTGTATGGCAGTGTTGTATCACATTCTCATGGTGCTGTCTGACAGTGTTGTACCTGATTCTCATGGTGCTGTACAACAGTGTTGGAGGTGATTCTCATGGTTCTGTACGACAGTGTTGTACCTGATTCTCATGGTGCTGTACTACAGTGTTGTCTCTGATTCTCATGGTGCTGTAAGACAGTGTTGCACCTGATTCTCATGGTGCTGTACGACAGTGTTGTACCTGATTCTCATGGTGCTGTACTACAGTATTGTCTCTGATTCTCATGGTGCTGTAAGACAGTGTTGTGTCTTATTCTCATGGTGCTGTATGACAGTGTTGTATCTGTTTCTCATGGTACTGTACGACAGTGTTGTATCTGATTGTCATGGTTCTGTACGACAATGTTGTACCTGATTCTCATGGTGCAGTACAACAGTGTTGTACCTGATTCTCATGGAGCTGTACGACAGTGTTGTACCTGATTCTCATGGTGCTGTACGACAGTGTTGTACCTGATTCTCATGGTGCTGTATGACAGTGTTGTGTCTTATTCTCATGGTGCTGTGTGACAGTGTTGCATCTGGTTCTCATGGTGCTGTACGACAGTGTTGTACCTGATTCTCATGGTGCTGTACGACAGTGTTGTACCTGATTCTCATGGTGCTGTACGACAGTGTTGTACCTGATTCTCATGGTGCTGTATGACAGTGTTGTGTCTTATTCTCATGGTGCTGTGTGACAGTGTTGCATCTGGTTCTCATGGTGCTGTACGACAGTGTTGTACCTGATTCTCATGGTGCTGTACGACAGTGTTGTACCTGATTCTCATGGTGCTGCACGACAGTGTTGTACCTGATTCTCATGGTGCTGTACGACAGTGTTGTGTCTTATTCTCATGGTGCTGTATGACAGTGTTGCATCTGGTTCTCATGGTGCTGTATGACAGTGTTGTATCTGATTCTCATGGTGCTGTACGACAGTGTTGTTTCTGTTTCTCATGGTACTCTGCGACACTGTTGTATCTCATTATCAAGTTGTTGTATGACGATGTTGTACCTGATTCTTTTGGTGCTGTACGACAGTGTTGTAGCTTTTGCTCATGGTGCTGTACGACATTGTAGTACCTGATTCTCATGGTGCTGTACCACATTGTAGTACCTGATTCTCATGGTGCTGTCGGACATTGCAGTACCTGATTCTCATGGTGCTGTACGACAGTGTTGTACCTGATTCTCATGGTGCTGTACGACATTGTCGTACCTGATTCTCATGGTGCTGTGCGACATTTTTGCACTGGTTTCGCATCGTGCTGTATGACAGTGTGGTATCAGATTCTCAATATGCTGTACGACATTGTTATATCTGATTCTTGTGGTATCCCACAGTGTTGTATCTAATTCTCATCGTGATGTGCGACAGTGTTGTATCTCATTATCAAGTTGTTGGACGACAATGTTGTACCTGATTCTCATGGTGCTGTACTACAGTGTTGGAGCTGATTGTCATGGTGCTGTACAACAGTGTTGTACCTGATTCTCATGGTGCTGTACAACAGTGTTGGAGCTGATTGTCATGGTGCTATACGACAGTGTTGTATCTGATTGTTATGGTGCTGTACAACAGTGTTGTATCTGATTGTCATGGTGCTGTACAACAGTGTTGTACCTGATTCTCATGGTGCTGTACAACAGTGTCGTACCTGATTCTCATGGTGCTGGACGACAGTGTTGTGTCTTATTCTAATGGTGCTGTACGACAGTGTTGTATCTGAATCTCATGGTGCTGCACAACAGTGTTGGAGCTGATTCTCATGGTGCTGTAAGACAGTGTTGCACCTGATTCTCATGGTGCTGTACGACAGTGTTGTACCTGATTCTCATGGTGCTGTACTACAGTGTTGTCTCTGATTCTCATGGTGCTGTAAGACAGTGTTGTGTCTTATTCTCATGGTACTGTACGACAATGTTGTACCTGATTCTCATGGTGCAGTACAACAGTGTTGTACCTGATTCTCATGGTGCTGTACGACAGTGTTGTGTCTTATTCTCATGGTGCTGTATGACAGTGTTGCATCTGGTTCTCATGGTGCTGTACGACAGTGTTGTACCTGATTCTCATGGTGCTGTACGACAATGTGGTACCTGATTCTCATGGTGCTGCACGACAGTGTTGTACCTGATTCTCATGGTGCTGTACGACAGTGTTGTGTCTTATTCTCATGGTGCTGTATGACAGTGTTGCATCTGGTTCTCATGGTGCTGTATGACAGTGTTGTATCTGATTCTCATGGTGCTGTACGACGGTGTTGTTTCTGTTTCTCATGGTACTCTGCGACACTGTTGTATCTCATTATCAAGTTGTTGTATGACGATGTTGTACCTGATTCTTTTGGTGCTGTACGACAGTGTTGTAGCTTTTGCTCATGGTGCTGTACGACATTGTAGTACCTGATTCTCATGGTGCTGTACCACATTGTAGTACCTGATTCTCATGGTGCTGTCGGACATTGCAGTACCTGATTCTCATGGTGCTGTACGACAGTGTTGTACCTGATTCTCATGGTGCTGTAGGACAGTGTTGTACCTGATTCTCATGGTGCAGTGCAAAAGTGTTGTACCTGATTCTCATGGTGCTGTACGACATTGTCGTACCTGATTCTCATGGTGCTGTACGGCAGTGTTGTACCTGATTCTCATGGTGCTGTGCGACATTTTTGCACTGGTTTCGCATCGTGCTGTATGACAGTGTGGTATCAGATTCTCAATATGTTGTACGACATTGTTATATCTGATTCTTGTGGTATCCCACAGTGTTGTATCTAATTATCATCGTGATGTGCGACAGTGTTGTATCTCATTATCAAGTTGTTGGACGACAATGTTGTACCTGATTCTCATGGTGCTGTACAACAGTGTTGGAGCTGATTGTCATGGTGCTATGCGACAGTGTTGTACCTGATTCTCATGGTGCTGTACAACAGTGTTGGAGCTGATTGTCATGGTGCTGTACAACAGTGTTGTATCTGATTGTCATGGTGCTGTACAACAGTGTTGTACCTGATTCTCATGGTGCTGTACAACAGTGTTGTACCTGATTCTCATGGTGTTGTACGACATTGTCGTACCTGATTCTCAAGGTGCTGTACAACTGTGTTGTACCTGATTCTCATGGTGCTCTGCGACAGTGTTGTATCTGATTCTCATGGTGCTGTACGACATTGTTTTACCTGATTCTCATGGTGCTGTACAACAGTGTTGCAGCTGATTCTCATGGTGCTGTACGACAGTGTTGGAGCTAATTCTTATGGTGCTGTACGACAGTGTTGTTTTCTGTTTCTCATGGTGCTGTACGGCAGTGTTGTGTCTTATTCTCATGGTGCTGTACGACAGTGTTGTATCTGATTCTCATGGTGCTGTACGACAGTGTTCTATCAGATTCTCATGGTGCTGTACGACATTGTAGTACCTGATTCTCATGGTGCTGAACGACATTGTAGTACCTGATTCTCATGGTGCTGTACGACATTGTTGTACCAGATTCTCATGGTGCTGTACAACATTGTAGTACCTGATTCTCATGGTGCTGAACGACATTGTAGTACCTGATTCTCATGGTGCTGTACGACATTGTTGTACCAGATTCTCATGGTGCAGTACGACAGTGTTGTACCAGATTCTCATGGTTCTGTACGACAGTGTTGTACCTGATTCTCATGGTGCTGTACGACAGTGTTGCACCTGATTCTCATGGTGCTGTACGACATTGTAGTACCTGATTCTCATGGTGCTGTACGACAATGTTGTACCTGATTCTCATGGTGCTGTACGACAGTGTCCTATCAGATTATCATCGTGCTGTATGACATTGTGGTATCAGTTTCTCAATATGCTGTACGACATTGTTATATCTGATTCTTGTGCTGTCCCACAGCGTTGTATCTGATTGTCATGGTGCTGTATGACATTGCTGTATCCGTTTCTTACGGTGCTGTACAACAGTGTTGTATCTGATTCTCATAGTGCTGTATGGCAGTGTTGTATCACATTCTCATGGTGCTGTCTGACAGTGTTGTACCTGATTCTCATGGTGCTGTACAACAGTGTTGGAGGTGATTCTCATGGTTCTGTACGACAGTGTTGTACCTGATTCTCATGGTGCTGTACTACAGTGTTGTCTCTGATTCTCATGGTGCTGTAAGACAGTGTTGCACCTGATTCTCATGGTGCTGTACGACAGTGTTGTACCTGATTCTCATGGTGCTGTACTACAGTATTGTCTCTGATTCTCATGGTGCTGTAAGACAGTGTTGTGTCTTATTCTCATGGTGCTGTATGACAGTGTTGTATCTGTTTCTCATGGTACTGTACGACAGTGTTGTATCTGATTGTCATGGTTCTGTACGACAATGTTGTACCTGATTCTCATGGTGCAGTACAACAGTGTTGTACCTGATTCTCATGGAGCTGTACGACAGTGTTGTACCTGATTCTCATGGTGCTGTACGACAGTGTTGTACCTGATTCTCATGGTGCTGTATGACAGTGTTGTGTCTTATTCTCATGGTGCTGTGTGACAGTGTTGCATCTGGTTCTCATGGTGCTGTACGACAGTGTTGTACCTGATTCTCATGGTGCTGTACGACAGTGTTGTACCTGATTCTCATGGTGCTGTACGACAGTGTTGTACCTGATTCTCATGGTGCTGTATGACAGTGTTGTGTCTTATTCTCATGGTGCTGTGTGACAGTGTTGCATCTGGTTCTCATGGTGCTGTACGACAGTGTTGTACCTGATTCTCATGGTGCTGTACGACAGTGTTGTACCTGATTCTCATGGTGCTGCACGACAGTGTTGTACCTGATTCTCATGGTGCTGTACGACAGTGTTGTGTCTTATTCTCATGGTGCTGTATGACAGTGTTGCATCTGGTTCTCATGGTGCTGTATGACAGTGTTGTATCTGATTCTCATGGTGCTGTACGACAGTGTTGTTTCTGTTTCTCATGGTACTCTGCGACACTGTTGTATCTCATTATCAAGTTGTTGTATGACGATGTTGTACCTGATTCTTTTGGTGCTGTACGACAGTGTTGTAGCTTTTGCTCATGGTGCTGTACGACATTGTAGTACCTGATTCTCATGGTGCTGTACCACATTGTAGTACCTGATTCTCATGGTGCTGTCGGACATTGCAGTACCTGATTCTCATGGTGCTGTACGACAGTGTTGTACCTGATTCTCATGGTGCTGTACGACATTGTCGTACCTGATTCTCATGGTGCTGTGCGACATTTTTGCACTGGTTTCGCATCGTGCTGTATGACAGTGTGGTATCAGATTCTCAATATGCTGTACGACATTGTTATATCTGATTCTTGTGGTATCCCACAGTGTTGTATCTAATTCTCATCGTGATGTGCGACAGTGTTGTATCTCATTATCAAGTTGTTGGACGACAATGTTGTACCTGATTCTCATGGTGCTGTACTACAGTGTTGGAGCTGATTGTCATGGTGCTGTACAACAGTGTTGTACCTGATTCTCATGGTGCTGTACAACAGTGTTGGAGCTGATTGTCATGGTGCTATACGACAGTGTTGTATCTGATTGTTATGGTGCTGTACAACAGTGTTGTATCTGATTGTCATGGTGCTGTACAACAGTGTTGTACCTGATTCTCATGGTGCTGTACAACAGTGTCGTACCTGATTCTCATGGTGCTGGACGACAGTGTTGTGTCTTATTCTAATGGTGCTGTACGACAGTGTTGTATCTGAATCTCATGGTGCTGCACAACAGTGTTGGAGCTGATTCTCATGGTGCTGTACAACAGTGTTGTACCTGATTCTCATGGTGCTGTACAACAGTGTTGTACCTGATTCTCATGGTGCTGTACAACAGTGTTGTACCTGATTCTCATGGTGCTGCACAACAGTGTTGGAGCTGATTCTCATGGTGCTGTACAACAGTGTTGTACCTGATTCTCATGGTGCTGTACAACAGTGTTGTATCTGATTCTCATGGTGCTGTACGACAGTGTTGGAGCTGATTCTCATGGTGCTGTACGACATTGTAGTACCTGATTCTCATGGTGCTGTGCGACATTTTTGCACTGGTTTCTCATCGTGCTGTATGACAGTGTGGTATCAGATTCTCAATATGCTGTACGACATTGTTATATCTGATTCTTGTGCTGTCCCACAGTGTTGTATCAGATTCTCAAGGTGCTGTCCGACATTGTTGTATCTGATTCTCATGGTGCTGTACGATAGTGTTGTGTCTTATTCTCATGGTGCTGTACGACAGTGTTGTATCTGAATCTCATGGTGCTGCACAACAGTGTTGAAGCTGATTCTCATGGTGCTGTACAACAGTGTTGGAGCTGATTCTCATGGTGCTGGACGACAGTGTTGTGTCTTATTCTAATGGTGCTGTACGACAGTGTTGTCTCTGATTCTCATGGTGCTGTAAGACAGTGTTGTGTCTTATTCTCATGGTGCTGTAAGACAGTGTTGTGTCTTATTCTCATGGTGCTGTACGACAGTGTTGCATCTGATTCTCATGGTGCTGTACGACATTGTTGTATCTGATTCTCATGGTGCTGTACGACAGTGTTGTGTCTTATTCTCATGGTGCTGTACGACAGTGTTGTGTCTTATTCTCATGGTGCTGTACGACAGTGTTGTCTCTTATTCTCATGGTGCTGTACGACAGTGCTGGAGCTGATTCTTATGGTGCTGGACGACAGTGTTGTTTCTGTTTCTCATGGTGCTGTACGACAGTGTTGTCTTATTCTCATGGTGCTGTACGTCAGTGTTGCATCTGATTCTCATGGTGCTCTGCGACAGTGTTGGACCTGTTTCTCATGGTGCTGGATGATAGTGTTGTAGCTGATTCTCATGGTGCTGTACGACATTGTTGTACCTGATTCTCATGGTGCTGTGCGACATTTTTGCACTGGTTTCTCATCGAGCTGTATGAGAGTGTGGTATCAGATTTTCAATATGCTGTACAGCATTGTTATATCTGATTCTTGTGCTGTCCCACAGTGTTGTATCTGATTGTCATGGTGCTGTATGACAGTGTTGTATCTCATTATCAAGTTGTTGTACGACAATGTTGTCCCTTTTTCTCATGGTGCTGTATGGCAGTGTTGTACCTGATTCTCATGGTGCTGTACAACAGTGTTGGAGCTGATTCACATGGTGCTGTACGACATTGTTGTACCTGATTCTCATGGTGCGGTACGACAGTGTTGTTCCTGATTCTCATGGTGCTGTACAACAGTGTTGTACCTGATTCTCATGGTGCTGTACAACAGTGTTGTACCTGATTCTCATGGTGCTGTACAACAGTGTTGTACCTGATTCTCATGGTGCTGTACAACAGTGTTGTATCTGATTCTCATGGTGCTGTACGACAGTGTTGGAGCTGATTCTCATGGTGCTGTACGATATTGTAGTACCTGATTCTCATGGTGCTGTGCGACATTTTTGCACTGGTTTCTCATCGTGCTGTATGACAGTGTGGTATCAGATTCTCAATATGCTATACGACATTGTTATATCTGAATCTTGTGCTGTCCCACAGTGTTGTATCAGATTCTCATGGTGCTGTACGACAGTGTTGTGTCTTATTCTCATGGTGCTGTACGACAGTGTTGTATCTGAATCTCATGGTGCTGCACAACAGTGTTGAAGCTGATTCTCATGGTGCTGTACGACATTGTTGTACCTGATTCTCATGGTGCTGTACAACAGTGTTGGAGCTGATTCTCATGGTGCTGGACGACAGTGTTGTGTCTTATTCTAATGGTGCTGTACGACAGTGTTGTGTCTTATTCTCATGGTGCTGTAAGACAGTGTTGTGTCTTATTCTCATGGTGCTGTACGACAGTGTTGCATCTGATTCTCATGGTGCTGTACGACATTGTTGTATCTGATTCTCATGGTGCTGTACGACAGTGTTGTGTCTTATTCTCATGGTGCTGTACGACATTGTTGTATCTGATTCTCATGGTGCTGTACGACAGTGTTGTCTCTGATTCTCATGGTGCTGTACAACATTGTTGTATATGATTCTCATGGAGCTGTACGACAGTGTTGCATCTGATTCTCATGGTGCTGTACGACAGTGTTGGAGCTGATTCTTATGGTGCTGGACGACAGTGTTGTTTCTGTTTCTCATGGTGCTGTACGACAGTGTTGTCTTATTCTCATGGTGCTGTACGTCAGTGTTGCATCTGATTCTCATGGTGCTGTACGACAGTGTTGTTTCTGTTTCTCATGGTGCTCTGCGACAGTGTTGGACCTGTTTCTCATGGTGCTGGATGACAGTGTTGTAGCTGATTCTCATGGTGCTGTACGACATTGTTGTACCTGATTCTCATGGTGCTGTGCGACATTTTTGCACTGATTTCTCATCGAGCTGTATGAGAGTGTGGTATCAGATTTTCAATATGCTGTACAGCATTGTTATATCTGATTCTTGTGCTGTCCCACAGTGTTGTATCTGATTGTCATGGTGCTGTATGACAGTGTTGTATCTCATTATCAAGTTGTTGTACGACAATGTTGTCCCTTTTTCTCATGGTGCTGTATGGCAGTGTTGTACCTGATTCTCATGGTGCTGTACGACATTGTTGTATCTCATTATCAAGTTGTTGTATGACATTGTTGTATCTCATTATCAAGTTGTTGTATGACATTGTTGTATCTCATTATCAAGTTGTTGTACCTGATTCTCATGATGCTGTACAACAGTGTTGTACCTGATTCTCATGGTGCTGTACGACATTGTTGTACCTGATTCTCATGGTGCTGTACAACAGTGTTGTACCTGATTCTCATGGTGCTGTACGACAGTGTTGTATCTGATTCTCATGGTGCTGTACGACAGTGTTGCAGCTGATTCTCATGGTGCTGTACGACATTGTTGTACCTGATTCTCATGGTGCTGTACAACAGTGTTGTATCTGATTCTCATGATGCTGTACGACAGTGTTGTATCTGATTCTCATGGTGCTGTACGACATTGTTGTACCTGATTCTCATGGTGCTGTACGACATTGTTGTACCTGATTCTCATGGTGCTGTACGACATTGTTGTACCTGATTCTCTTGGTGCTGTACAACAGTGTTGCAGCTGATTCTCATGGTGCTGGACGACAGTGTTGCAGCTGATTCTCATGGTGCTGTACGACATTGTTGTATCTCATTATCAAGTTGTTGCACAACAGTGTTATATCAGATTCTCATGGAGCTGTACGACAGTGTTGCATTTGATTCTCATGGTGCTGTACGACATTGTTGGAGCTGATTCTTATGGTGCTGGACGACAGTGTTGTTTCTGTTTCTCATGGTGCTGTACGACAGTGTTGTCTTATTCTCATGGTGCTGTCCGTCAGTGTTGCATCTGATTCTCATGGTGCTGTACGACAGTGTTGTTTCTGTTTCTCATGGTGCTCTGCGACAGTGTTGTACCTGTTTCCCATGGTTCTGGAGGACATTGTTGCACCTGATTCTCATGGTGCTGTACGACAGTGTTGCAGCTGATTCTCATGGTGCTGTACGACATTGTTGTACCTGATTCTCATGGTGCTGTACAACAGTGTTGTTTTCTGTTTCTCATGGTGCTGTACGGCAGTGTTGTGTCTTATTCTCATGGTGCTGTACGACAGTGTTGTATCTGATTCTCATGGTGCTGTACGACATTGTGGTACCTGATTCTCATGGTGCTGAACGACATTGTAGTACCTGATTCTCATGGTGCTGTACGACATTGTTGTACCAGATTCTCATGGTGCAGTCCGACAGTGTTGTACCTGATTCTCATGGTGCAGTCCGACAGTGTTGTACCAGATTCTCATGGTGCTGTACGACAGTGTTGGAGGTGATTCTCATGGTTCTGTACGACAGTGTTGTACCTGATTCTCATGGTGCTGTACGACAGTGTTGTACCTGATTCTCATGGTGCTGCACAACAGTGTTGGAGGTGATTCTCATGGTTCTGTACGACAGTGTTGTACCTGATTCTCATGGTGCTGTCCGACAGTGTTGTACCTGATTCTCATGGTGCTGCACAACAGTGTTGTATCTGATTCTCATGGTGCTGTACGACAGTGTTCTATCAGATTCTCATGGTGCTGTACGACATTGTAGTACCTGATTCTCATGGTGCTGAACGACATTGTAGTACCTGATTCTCATGGTGCTGTACGACATTGTTGTACCAGATTCTCATGGTGCAGTACGACAGTGTCCTATCAGATTATCATCGTGCTTTATGACATTGTGGTATCAGTTTCTCAATATGCTGTACGACATTGTTATATCTGATTCTTGTGCTGTCCCACAGCGTTGTATCTGATTGTCATGGTGCTGTATGACATTGTTGTATCCGTTTCTTACGGTGCTGTACAACAGTGTTGTATCTGATTCTCATAGTGCTGTATGGCAGTGTTGTATCACATTCTCATGGTGCTGTCTGACAGTGTTGTACCTGATACTCATGGTGCTGTACAACAGTGTTGGAGGTGATTCTCATGGTTCTGTACGACATTGTTGCACCTGATTCTCGTGGTGCTGTACGACAGTGTTGTACCTGATTCTCATGGTGCTGTACTACAGTGTTGTCTCTGATTCTCATGGTGCTGTAAGACAGTGTTGTGTCTTATTCTCATAGTGCTGTATGGCAGTGTTGTATCACATTCTCATGGTGCTGTCTGACAGTGTTGTATCTGATTGTCATGGTTCTGTACGACAATGTTGTACCTGATTCTCATGGTGCTGTACGACAGTGTTGTACCTGATTCTCATGGTGCTGTACGACAGTGTTGTACCTGATTCTCATGGTGCTGTACGACAGTGTTGTATCTCATTATCAAGTTGTTGGACGACAATGTTGTCCCTTTTTCTCATGGTGCTGTATGGCAGTGTTGTACCTGATTCTCATGGTGCTGTACGACAGTGTTGTATCTCATTATCAAGTTGTTGGACGACAATGTTGTCCCTTTTTCTCATGGTGCTGTATGGCAGTGTTGTACCTGATTCTCATGGTGCTGTACGACAGTGTTGTACCTGATTCTCATGGTGCTGCACGACAGTGTTGGAGCTGATTCTCATGGTGCTGTACGACAGTGTTGTGTCTTATTCTCATGGTGCTGTATGGCAGTGTTGTACCTGATTCTCATGGTGCTGTACGACAGTGTTGTATCTCATTATCAAGTTGTTGGACGACAATGTTGTCCCTTTTTCTCATGGTGCTGTATGGCAGTGTTGTACCTGATTCTCATGGTGCTGTACGACAGTGTTGTACCTGATTCTCATGGTGCTGTACGAGAGTGTTGTATCTCATTATCAAGTTGTTGGACGACAATGTTGTCCCTTTTTCTCATGGTGCTGTATGGCAGTGTTGTACCTGATTCTCATGGTGCTGTACGACAGTGTTGTACCTGATTCTCATGGTGCTGTACGACAGTGTTGTACCTGATTCTAATGGTGCTGTACGACAGTGTTGTATCTCATTATCAAGTTGTTGGACGACAATGTTGTCCCTTTTTCTCATGGTGCTGTATGGCAGTGTTGTACCTGATTCTCATGGTGCTGTACAACAGTGTTGTACCTGATTCTCATGGTGTTGCACAACATTGTTGAACCTGATTCTCATGGTGCTGTACGACATTGTTGTATCTCATTATCAAGTTGTTGTATGACGATGTTGTACCTGATTCTCATGGTGCTGTACGACAGTGTTGTAGCTGTTGCTCATGGTGCTGTACGACATTGTAGTACCTGATTCTCATGGTGCTGTACGACATTGTAGTACCTGATTCTTATGGTGCTGTAGGACATTGTCGTACCTGATTCTCATGGTGCTGTACGACAGTGTTGTACCTGATTCTCATGGTGCTGTACGACATTGTCGTACCTGATTCTCATGGTGCTGTACGGCAGTGTTGTACCTGATTCTCATGGTGCTGTGCGACATTTTTGCACTGGTTTCTCATCGTGCTGTATGACAGTGTGGTATCAGATTCTCAATATGCTGTACGACATTGTTATATCTGATTCTTGTGGTATCCCACAGTGTTGTATCTAATTCTCATCGTGATGTGCGACAGTGTTGTATCTCATTATCAAGTTGTTGGACGACAATGTTGTACCTGATTCTCATGGTGCTGTATGGCAGTGTTGTAGCTGATTGTCATGGTGCTGTACAACAGTGTTGGAGCTGATTGTCATGGTGCTGTACAACAGTGTTGGAGCTGATTGTCATGGTGCTGTACAACAGTGTTGTATCTGATTCTCATGGTGCTGTACAACAGTGTTGTATCTGATTGTCATGGTGCTGTACAACAGTGTTGTACCTGATTCTCATGGTGCTGTACAACAGTGTTGTATCTGATTGTCATGCTGCTGTACAACAGTGTTGGAGCTGATTGTCATGGTGCTGTACAACATTTTTCTACCTGATTCTCATGGTGCTGTACAACAGTGTTGTACCTGATTCTCATGGTGCTGTACAACATTTTTCTACCTGATTCTCATGGTGCTGTACGACAGTGTTGTACCTGATTCTCATGGTGCTGTACAACATTGTTGTACCTGATTCTCATGGTGCTGTACGACAGTGTTGTACCTGATTCTCATGGTGCTGTACGACAGTGTTGTACCTGATTCTCATGGTGCTGTACAACATTTTTCTACCTGATTCTCATGGTGCTGTACGACAGTGTTGTACCTGATTCTCATGGTGCTGTACGACATTTTTCTACCTGATTCTCATGGTGCTGTACAACAGTGTTGTACCTGATTCTCATGGTGCTGTACGACATTGTTGTACCTGATTTTCATGGTGCTGTACGACAGTGTTGGAGCTGATTCTCATGGTGCTGTACGACAGTGTTGTGTCTTATTCTCATGGTGCTGTACGACAGTGTTGCATCTGAATCTCATGGTGCTGTATGACATTGTTGTTTCTGTTTCTCATGGTGCTCTGCGACAGTGTTGGACCTGTTTCTCATGGTGCTGTATGACAGTGTTGTACCTGATTCCCATGGTGCTGTACGTCAGTTTTGTATCTGATTCTCATGCAGCTGTACGACAGTGTTGTACCTGATTCTCATGGTGCTGGGCGACAATGTTGTACCTGATTCTCATGGTGCTGTACGACAGTGTTGTACCTGATTCTCATGGTGCTGTAAGACAGTGTTGTGTCTTATTCTCATGGTGCTGTACGACAGTGTTGCATCTGAATCTCATGGTGCTGTATGACATTGTTGTTTCTGTTTCTCATGGTGCTCTGCGACAGTGTTGGACCTGTTTCTCATGGTGCTGTATGACAGTGTTGTACCTGATTCCCATGGTGCTGTACGTCAGTTTTGTATCTGATTCTCATGCAGCTGTACGACAGTGTTGTACCTGATTCTCATGGTGCTGGGCGACAATGTTGTACCTGATTCTCATGGTGCTGTACGACAGTGTTGTACCTGATTCCCATGGTGCTGTATTCAGTGTTGTATCTGATTCTCATGCAGCTGTACGACAGTGTTGCACTGGTTTCTCATGGTGCTGTCCGACAGTGTTCTATCAGATTATCATCGTGCTGTACGACATTGTAGTACCTGATTCTCATGGTGCTGTACGACATTGTAGTACCTGATTCTCATGGTGCTGTACGACAGTGTTGTACCTGATTCTCATGGTGCTGTGCGACATTTTTGCACTGGTTTCTCATCGTGCTGTATGACAGTGTGGTATCAGATTCTCAATATGCTGTACGACATTCTTATATCTGATTCTTGTGGTATCCCACAGTGTTTTACCTGCTTCTCATGGTGCTGTGCGACATTGTTGTATCTGTTTCTTACGGTGCTGTACAACAGTGTTGTATCAGATTCTCATGGTGCTGTACGACAGTATTGCACCTGATTGTCATGGTGCTGTACGACAGTGTTGGAGCTGATTCTCATGGTGCTGTACAACAGTGTTGTACCTGATTCTCATGGTGCTGTACGACATTGTAGTACCTGATTCTCATGGTGCTGTACGACATTGTTGTACCTGATTCTCATGGTGCTGTACGACATTGTAGTACCTGATTCTCATGGTGCTGTACGACATTGTAGTACGTGATTCTCATGGTGCTGTACGACATTGTAGTACCTGATTCTCATGGTGCTGTACGACAGTGTTGTACCTGATTCTCATGGTGCTGTGCGACATTTTTGCACTTGTTTCTCATCGTGCTGTATGACAGTGTCCTATCAGATTATCATCGTGCTGTATGACATTGTGGTATCAGTTTCTCAATATGCTGTACGACATTCTTATATCTGATTCTTCTGGTATCCCACAGTGTTGTACCTGCTTCTCATGGTGCTGTACGACATTGTTGTATCTCATTATCAAGTTGTTGTACAACAGTGTTGTACCTGATTGTCATGGTGCTGTACGACAGTGTTGGAGCTGATTCTCATGGTGCTGTACAACAGTGTTGTACCTGATTCTCATGGTGCTGTACGACAGTGTTGCACCTGATTGTCATGGTGCTGTACAACAGTGTTGTACCTGATTCTCATGGTGCTGTACGACACTGTTGTGTCTGATTCTTATGGTGCTGTACGACATTGTTGTACCTGATTCTCATGGTGCTGTACGACAGTGTTGTGTCTTATTCTCATGGTGCTGTAAGACAGTGTTGTGTCTTATTCTCATGGTGCTGTATGACAGTGTTGTACCTGATTCTCATGGTGCTGTACGACACTGTTGTGTCTGATTCTTATGGTGCTGTACGACATTGTTGTACCTGATTCTCATGGTGCTGTACGACAGTGTTGTGTCTTATTCTCATGGTGCTGTAAGACAGTGTTGTGTCTTATTCTCATGGTGCTGTACGACAGTGTTGTACCTGATTCTCATGGTGCTGTACAACATTTTTCTACCTGATTCTCATGGTGCTGTACGACAGTGTTGGAGCTGATTCTCATGGTGCTGTACGACATTGTTGTACCTGATTTTCATGGTGCTGTACGACAGTGTTGGAGCTGATTCTCATGGTGCTGTACGACATTGTTGTACCTGATTTTCATGTTGCTGTACGACAGTGTTGTACCTGATTCTCATGGTGCTGTACAACATTTTTCTACCTGATTCTCATGGTGCTGTACAACAGTGTTGTACCTGATTCTCATGGTGCTGTACAACAGTGTTGGAGCTGATTCTCATGGTGCTGTACAACAGTGTTGGAGCTGATTGTCATGGTGCTGTACAACAGTGTTGTACCTGATTCTCATGGTGCTGTACAACAGTGTTGTACCTGATTCTCATGGTGCTGTACGACATTGTTGTACCTGATTCTCATGGTGCTGTACGACAGTGTTGTACCTGATTCTCATGGTGCTGTACGACAGTGTTGGAGCTGATTCTCATGGTGCTGTATGACATTGTTGTACCTGATTTTCATGGTGCTGTAAGACAGTGTTGTCTCTGATTCTCATGGTGCTGTACGACAGTGTTGTATCTGATTCTCATGGTGCTGTACGACAGTGTTGTATCTGATTCTCATGGTGCTGTACGACAGTGTTGTCTCTGATTCTCATGGTGCTGTACGACAGTGTTGTCTCTGATTCTCATGGTGCTGTACGACAGTGTTGTATCTGATTCTCATGGTGCTGTACGACAGTGTTGCATCTGATTCTCATGGTGCTGTTTGACAGTGTTGTACCTGATTCTCATGATTCTGTACGACAGTGTTGTATCAGATTCTCATGGTGCTGTCCGACATTGTTGTATCTCATTATCAAGTTGTTGTACGACAGTGTTGTACCTGATTCTCATGTTGCAGTACAACAGTGTTGTTCCTGATTGTCATGGTGCTGTACGACAGTGTTGGAGCTGATTCTCATGGTGCTGTACAACAGTGTTGTACCTGATTCTCATGGTGCTGTATGACATTGTTGTACCTGATTGTCATGGTGCTGTACGACAGTGTTGGAGCTGATTCTCATGGTGCTGTACGACAGTATTGCACCTGATTGTCATGGTGCTGTACGACAGTGTTGGAGCTGATTCTCATGGTGCTGTACAACAGTGTTGTACCTGATTCTCATGGTGCTGTACGACATTGTTGTACCTGATTCTCATGGTGCTGTACGACATTGTAGTACCTGATTCTCATGGTGCTGTACGACAGTGTTGTACCTGATTCTCATGGTGCTGTGCGACATTTTTGCACTTGTTTCTCATCGTGCTGTATGACAGTGTCCTATCAGATTATCATCGTGCTGTATGACATTGTGGTATCAGTTTCTCAATATGCTGTACGACATTCTTATATCTGATTTTTGTGGTATCCCACAGTGTTGTATCTGATTGTCATGGTGCTGTGCGACATTTTTGTTTCTGTTTCTTACGGTGCTGTACAACAGTGTTGTATCTGATTCTCATGGTGCTGTACGACAGTGTCCTATCAGATTATCATCGTGCTGTATGACATTGTGGTATCAGTTTCTCAATATGCTGTACGACATTCTTATATCTGATTTTTGTGCTATCCCACAGCGTTGTATCTGATTGTCATGGTGCTGTATGACAGTGTTGCACCTGCTTCTCATGGTGCTGTACGACATTGTTGTATCTGTTTCTTACGGTGCTGTACAACAGTGTTGTATCTAATTCCCATGATTCTGTACGACAGTGTTATACCTGGTTCTCATGGTGTTGCACAACAGTGTGGTATCTGATTCTCATCGTGCTGTATGGCAGTGTTGTATCACATTCTCATGGTGCTGTACAACAGTGTTGGAGGTGATTCTCATGGTTCTGTACGGCATTGTTGCACCTGATTCTCATGGTGCTGTCAGGCAGTGTTGTATCTCATTATCAAGTTGTTGTATGACAATGTTGTACCTTATTCTCATGGTGCAGTACAACAGTGTTGTACCTGATTCTCATGGTGCTGTACTGCAGTGTTGTCTCTGATTCTCATGGTGCTGTCCGACAGTGTTGTATCTCATTATCAAGTTGTTGTATGACAATGTTGTACCTTATTCTCATGGTGCAGTACAACAGTGTTGTACCTGATTCTCATGTTGCTGTAAGACAGTGTTGTGTCTTATTCTCATGGTGCTGTACGACAGTGTTGCATCTGAATCTCATGGTGCTGTATGACATTGTTGTTTCTGTTTCTCATGGTGCTCTGCGACAGTGTTGGACCTGTTTCTCATGGTGCTGTATGACAGTGTTGTACCTGATTCCCATGGTGCTGTACGTCAGTTTTGTATCTGATTCTCATGCAGCTGTACGACAGTGTTGTACCTGATTCTCATGGTGCTGGGCGACAATGTTGTACCTGATTCTCATGGTGCTGTACGACAGTGTTGTACCTGATTCCCATGGTGCTGTATTCAGTGTTGTATCTGATTCTCATGCAGCCGTACGACAGTGTTGCACTGGTTTCTCATGGTGCTGTCCGACAGTGTTCTATCAGATTATCATCGTGCTGTACGACATTGTAGTACCTGATTCTCATGGTGCTGTACGACATTGTAGTACCTGATTCTCATGGTGCTGTACGACAGTGTTGTACCTGATTCTCATGGTGCTGTGCGACATTTTTGCACTGGTTTCTCATCGTGCTGTATGACAGTGTGGTATCAGATTCTCAATATGCTGTACGACATTCTTATATCTGATTCTTGTGGTATCCCACAGTGTTTTACCTGCTTCTCATGGTGCTGTGCGACATTGTTGTATCTGTTTCTTACGGTGCTGTACAACAGTGTTGTATCAGATTCTCATGGTGCTGTACGACAGTATTGCACCTGATTGTCATGGTGCTGTACGACAGTGTTGGAGCTGATTCTCATGGTGCTGTACAACAGTGTTGTACCTGATTCTCATGGTGCTGTACGACATTGTAGTACCTGATTCTCATGGTGCTGTACGACATTGTTGTACCTGATTCTCATGGTGCTGTACGACATTGTAGTACCTGATTCTCATGGTGCTGTACGACATTGTAGTACGTGATTCTCATGGTGCTGTACGACATTGTAGTACCTGATTCTCATGGTGCTGTACGACAGTGTTGTACCTGATTCTCATGGTGCTGTGCGACATTTTTGCACTTGTTTCTCATCGTGCTGTATGACAGTGTCCTATCAGATTATCATCGTGCTGTATGACATTGTGGTATCAGTTTCTCAATATGCTGTACGACATTCTTATATCTGATTCTTCTGGTATCCCACAGTGTTGTACCTGCTTCTCATGGTGCTGTACGACATTGTTGTATCTCATTATCAAGTTGTTGTACAACAGTGTTGTACCTGATTGTCATGGTGCTGTACGACAGTGTTGGAGCTGATTCTCATGGTGCTGTACAACAGTGTTGTACCTGATTCTCATGGTGCTGTACGACAGTGTTGCACCTGATTGTCATGGTGCTGTACAACAGTGTTGTACCTGATTCTCATGGTGCTGTACGACACTGTTGTGTCTGATTCTTATGGTGCTGTACGACATTGTTGTACCTGATTCTCATGGTGCTGTACGACAGTGTTGTGTCTTATTCTCATGGTGCTGTAAGACAGTGTTGTGTCTTATTCTCATGGTGCTGTATGACAGTGTTGTCTCTGATTCTCATGGTGCTGTACGACAGTGTTGTCTCTTATTCTCATGGTGCTGTAAGACAGTGTTGTATCTGATTCTCATGGTGCTGTCCCACAGTGTTGTATCTGATTGTCATGGTGCTGTACGACATTGTTGTATCTGTTTCTTACGGTGCTGTACAACAGTGTTGTATCTGATTCTCATAGTGCTGTACGACAGTGTTGTATCTAATTCCCATGATTCTGTACGACAGTGTTGCACCTGATTGTCATGGTGCTGTACGTCAGTGTTGTACCTGATTCTCATGCAGCTGTACGTCAGTGTTGTACCTGATTATCATCGTGCTGTACGACATTGTAGTACCTGATTCCCAGGGTGCTGTCCGACAGTGTTGTACCTGATTCCCATGGTGCTGTCCGTCAGTGTTGTACCTGATTCTCATGCAGCTGTACGTCAGTGTTGTACCTGATTCTCATGGTGCTGTGCGACATTTGTGCACTGGTTTCTCATCGTGCTGTATGACACTGTGGTATCAGATTCTCAATATGCTGTACGACATTCTTATATCTGATTCTTGTGGTATCCCACAGTGTTGTATCTGATTGTCATGGTGCTCATCGCTGTGTTCTATCTGTTTCTTACGGTGCTGTACAACAGTGTTGTATCTGATTCTCATAGTGCTGTACGACAGTGTTGTATCTAATTCCCATGATTCTGTACGACAATGTTGTACCTGATTCTCATGGTGCTGTACGACATTGTTCTATCAGATTATCATCGTGCTGTATGACATTGTGGTATCAGTTTCTCAATATGCTGCACGACATTGTTATATCTGATTCTTGTGCTGTCCCACAGTGTTGTATCTGATTGTCATGGTGCTGTATGACAGTGTTGTACCTGCTTCTCATGGTGCTGTACGACATGGTTGTATCTGTTTCTTACGGTGCTGTACAACAGTGTTGTATCTGATTCTCATAGTGCTGTACGACAGTGTTGTATCTAATTCCCATGATTCTGTACGACAGTGTTGTGTCTGGTTCTCATGGTGCTGTACGACATTGTTGTACCTTATTCTCATGGTGCAGTACAACAGTGTTGTACCTGATTCTCATGGTGCTGTACGACAGTGTTTTACCTGATTCTCATGGTGCTGTACGACAGTGTTTTACCTGATTCTCATGGTGCTGTGCGACATTTTTGCACTGGTTTCTCATCGAGCTGAATGACAGTGTTGTATCTGATTCTCATGTTGCTGTACGACATTGTTGTATCTGATTCTCATGGTGCTGTACGACATTGTTGGAGCTGATTCTCATGGTGCTGTACGACAGTGTTGTACCTGATTCCCAGGGTGCTGTCCGACAGTGTTGTACCTGATTCCCAGGGTGCTGTCCGACATTGTTGTACTGGTTACTCATGGTGTTGTACGACAGTGTTCTATCAGATTATCATCGTGCTGTATGACATTGTGGTATCAGTTTCTCAATATGCTGTACGACATTGTTATATCTGATTCTCATAGTGCTGTACGACAGTGTTGTATCTAATTCCCATGATTCTGTACGACAGTGTTGTGCCTGGTTCTCATGGTGCTGTACGACAGTGTTGTATAAGATTCTCATAGTGCTGTACGACAGTGTTGTATCTAATTCCCATGATTCTGTACGACAGTGTTGTGCCTGGTTCTCATGGTGTTGCACAACAGTGTTGTATCAGATTCTCATGGTGCTGTACGACAGTGTTGTATCTGATTCTCATGTTGCTGTACGACATTGTCGTACCTGATTCTCATGGTGTTGTGCGACATTTTTGCACTGGTTTCTCATCGTGCTGTATGACAGTGTGGTATCAGATTCTCAATATGCTGTACGGCATTGTTATATCTGATTCTTGTGCTGTCCCACAGTGTTGTATCTGATTGTCATGGTGCTGTATGACAGTGTTGTACCTGCTTCTCATGGTGCTGTGCGACATTGTTGCATCTGTTTCTTACGGTGCTGTCCAACAGTGTTGTATCAGATTCTCATGGTGCTGTACGACATTGTTGTATCTCATTATCAAATTGTTGTACGACAATGTTGTACCTGATTCTCATGGTGCTGGAAGACAGTGTTGTGTCTTATTTTCAATGGTGCTGTACGACAGTGTTGTGTCTTATTCTCATGGTGCTGTACGACATTGTTGTTCCTGTTTCTCATGGTGCTGTACGACAGTGTTGTGTCTTATTTTCAATGGTGCTGTACGACAGTGTTGTGTCTTATTCTCATGGTGCTGTACGACGGTGTTGCATCTGATTCTCATGGTGCTGAACAACAGTGTTGTAACTGATTCTCATGTTGCTGGAAGACAGTGTTGTTCCTGTTTCTCATGGTGCTGTACGACAGTGTTGTTCCTGTTTCTCATGGTGCTGTACGACAGTGTTGTGTCTTATTTTCAATGGTGCTGTACGACAGTGTTGTGTCTTATTCTCATGGTGCTGTACGACAGTGTTACATCTGTTTCTCATGGTGCTGTATGACAGTGTTGTTTCTGTTTCTCATGGTGCTCTGCGACAGTGTTGGACCTGTTTTTCATGGTGCTGTATGACAGTGTTGTATCTGATTCCCAGGGTGCTGTCCGACAGTGTTGTACCTGATTCCCATGGTGCTGTACGTCAGTGTTGTATCTGATTCTCATGCAGCTGTACGTCAGTGTTGTACCTGATTCTCATGGTGCTGGGCGACAATGTTGTTCCTGTTTCTCATGGTGCTGTACGACAATGTTGTATCTAATTCCCATGATTCTGTACGACAGTGTTGTATCTGATTCTCATGGTGTGGCACAACAGTGTTGTATCTGATTGTCATGGTGCTGTACGACAGTGTTGTACCTGATTCTCATGGTGCTGTACGACAGTGTTGTACCTGATTGTCATGGTGCTGTACGACAGTATTGTGGCTGATTCTCATGGTGCTGTACGACAGTGTTGTATCTGATTCCCAGGGTGCTGTCCGACAGTCTTGTACCTGATTCCCATGGTGCTGTGCGACATTTCTGCACTGGTTTCTCATCGTGCTGTATGACAGTGTGATATCAGATTCTCAATATGCTGTACGACATTCTTATATCTGATTCTTGTGCTGTCCCACAGTGTTGTATCTGATTGTCATGGTGCTGTGCGACAGTGTTGTATCTCATTATCAAGTTGTTGTACGACAATGTTGTACCTTATTCTCATGGTGATGTATGACAGTGTTGTACCTGATTCTCATGGTGCTGTACGACAGTGTTGGAGCTGATTCTCATGGTGCTGTCCGACAGTGTTGCATCTGATTCTCATGGTGCTGTACGACAGTGTTGTTTCTGTTTCTCATGGTGCTCTGCGACAGTGTTGGACCTGTTTCTCATGGTGCTGTATGACAGTGTTGTACCTGATTCCCATGGTGCTGTAAGACAGTGTTGTAGCTGATTCTCATGGTGCTGTACGACAGTGTTATACCTGATTCCCAGGGTGCTGTACGACAGTGTTGTACCTGATTCTCATGGAGCTGTCCGACATTGTTGTATCTCATTATCAAGTTGTTGTACGACAATGTTGTCCCTTGTTCTCATGGTGCTGTATGGCAGTGTTGCACCTGATTCTCATGATGCAGTACAACAGTGTTGTACCTGATTCTCATGGTGCTGCAAGACAGTGTTGTTTATGTTTCTCATGGCGCTCTGCGACAGTGTTGGACCTGTTTCTCATGGTGCTGTAAGACAGTGTTGTCTCTGATTCTCATGGTGCTGTAAGACAGTGTTGTTTCTGTTTCTCATGGTGCTGTACGACAGTGTTGTACCTGATTCCCATGGTGCTGTATGACAGTGTTGTACCTGATTCCCAGGGTGCTGTACGTCAGTGTTGTACCTGATTCTCATGGTGCTGGGCGACAATGTTGTAGCTGATTCTCATGGTGCTGTACGACATTGTTGTATCTAATTCGCATGATTCTGTACGACAGTGTTGTTTCTGATTCTCATGGTGCTGTACAACAGTGTTGTATCTGATTCTCATAGTGCTGTACGACAGTGTTGTATCTAATTCGCATGATTCTGTACGACAGTGTTGTTTCTGATTCTCATGGTGTTGCACAACAGTGTTGTATCTGATTCTCATGGTGCTGTCCGACAGTGTTGTATCAGATTCTCATGGTGCTGTACGACAGTGTTGCACCTGATTATCATGGTGCTGTACGACAGTGTTGTACCTGATTGTCATGGTGCTGTACGACAGTGTTGCACCTGATTGTCATGGTGCTGTACGACAGTGTTGCACCTGATTGTCATGGTGCTGTACGACAGTGTTGTACCTGATTGTCATGGTGCTGTACGACAGTGTTGCACCTGATTGTCATGGTGCTGTACGACAGTGTTGTACCTGTTTCTCATGCTCCTGTAGGACAGTGTTGTACCTGATTCTCATGGTGATGTCTGACAGTTTTGTATCTGATTGTCATGGTGCTGTACGACAGTGTTGTATCTGATTCTCATGGTGCTGTGCAACAGTGTTGTTCCCCATTCTCATGGTGTTGTACGACAGTGTTGTATCTCATTATCAAGCTGCTGTACGACAGTTTTGTACCTGATTCTCATGGTTCTGTACGACAGTGTTATATCTGATTCTCATGGTGCTGTACGACAGTGTCGTACCTGATTCTCATGGTGCTGTACGACAGGGTTGTAGCCGATTCTCAAGGTACTGTACAACTGTTTTGTATCTCATTCTCATGGTGCTGTACGACAGTGTTGTATCTGATTCGACTGGAGCTGTCGGACTTGTTGGACCTGATTATCAGGGTGCTGTCCAAATGTTTTGTATTTGATTCTCATGGTGCTGTACGACAGTGTCGTATCTGATTCTCATGGTGCTGTGCAACAGTGTTGTATCTGATTCTCATGGTGCTGTGCAACAGTGTTGTATCTCATTATCAAGCTGCTGTACAAATTTGTTGTACCTGATTCTCATGGTGCTGTACGACAGTGTTGTAACTGATTCTCATGGTGCTGTACGACAGTGTTGTATCTGATTCTCATGCTGCTGTACAAATGCTTTGTACCTGATTCACATTCTGCTGTACGACAGTATTATTCCTGATTCTAATGATACTGTCCGACAGTGTAGTATCTGATTCTCATGCTGCTGTCTGACAGTGTTGTATCTGATTCTCATGGTGCTGTACAAATGCTTTGTACCTGATTCTCATGGCACTGTACGGCAATGTTGTATCTGATTCTCCTGGTGCTGTACGACAGTGTTGTATTTGATACTAATGGTGCTGTGCGACAGTGTTGTAACTGATTCTCATGGTGCTGTACGACAGTATTATTCCTGATTCTAATGATACTGTCCGACAGTGTAGTAACTGATTCTCATGGTGCTGTAGGACTTGTTGTATCTGATTCTCATGGTGCTGTACGACAGTGTTGTAACTGATTCTCATGGTACTGTAGGACTTGTAGTATCTGATTCTCATGGTGCTGTAGGACTTGTTGTATCTGATTATCAGGGTGCTGTACAAATGCTTTGTACCTGATTCTCATGGCACTGTACGGCAATATTGTATCTGATTCACGTGGTGCTGTACGACAGTGTTGTATCTGATTCTCATGGTGCTCAACGCTGTGTTCTATCTGATTCTCATGGTGCTGTGCAACAGTGTTGTATCTGGTTCTCGTGGTGCTGTACGACACTGTTGTGTCTGATTCTCATGGTGCTGTGCAAGAGTGTTGTATCTGATTCTCATGGTGCTCAACGCTGTGTTGTACCTGATTCTCATGGTGCTGTGCAACAGTGTTGTGTCTGATTCTCATGGTGCTGTAGGACTTGTTGTATCTGATTATCAGGGTGCTGTCCAAATGTTTTGTACCTGATTCTCATGGTGCTGTGCAACAGTGTTGTATCTGATTCTTGTGGTGCTGTACGACAATGTTGTACCTGATTCTCATGGTGCTGTAGGACTTGTTGTATCTGATTATCAGGGTGCTGTCCAAATGTTTTGTACCTGATTCTCATGGAGCTGTACGCCAGTGTTGTATCTGATTCTCATGGTGCTGTGCAAGAGTGTTGTATCTGATTCTCATGGTGCTGTGCAACAGTGTCGTATCTGATTCTTGTGGTGCTGTACGACAATGTTGTACCTGATTCTCATGGTGCTGCAGGACTTGTTGTATCTGATTATCAGGGTGCTGTCCAAATGTTTTGTACTTGATTCTCATGGTACTGTACGGCAATGTTGTATCTGATTCTCATGGTGCTGTACGACAGTGTTGTAACTGAGTCTCATGGTGCTGTACGACAGTGTTGTAACTGAGTCTCATGGTACTCATGACAGTGTTGTACCTGATTCACATGCTGCTGTACGACAGTATTATTCCTGATTCTCATGGTACTGTCCGTCAGTGTTGTATCTGGTTCTCATGCTGCTGTACGACCGTGTTGTATCTGATTCTCATGGTGCTGTACAAATGCTTTGTACCTGATTCTCATGGTGCTGTACGACAATGTTGTACCTGATTCTCATGCTGCTGTACGACAGTGTTGCATCTGATTCTCATGGTCCTGTATGACAGCGTTGTATCTGATTCCCATGGTGCCGTGCAACAGTGTTGTACCCCATTCTCATGCTGTTGTACGACAGTGTTGTATCTCATTATCAAGCTGATGTTCAACTGTGTTGTCTCTGATTCTCATGGTGCTGTAGGACTTGTACAGCACCCTGATAAGCAGGTACAACAACAGTGTTGTATCTGATTGTCATGGTGCTGTATGACATTGTTGTCTCTGATTCTCATGGTCCTGTCTGACAGTTTTGTATCTGATTGTCATGGTGCTGTACGACAGGGTTGTAGCCGATTCTCAAGATACTGTACGACATTGTTGTCTCTGATTCTCATGTTGCTGTCCGACAGGGTTGCAGCCGATTCTCAAGGTACTGTACGACAGTGTTGTATCTGATTCTCAAGGTGCTGTGCAACAGTGTTGTTCCCCATTCTCATGGTGCTGTACGACAGTGTTGTATCTGATTCTCATGCTGCTGTACGACTGTGTTGTATCTGATTCTCATGGTCCTGTATGACTGTTGTATCTGATTCTCATGGTGTTGTACGACAGTGTTGTATCTCATAATCAAGCTGCTGTACAACTGTGTTGTCTCTGATTCTCCTGGTGCTGTAGGACTTGTTGTACCTGCTTATCAGGGTGCTGTACAAATCTTTTGTATTTGATTCTCATGGTGCTGTACGACAGTGTCGTATCTGATTCTCATGTTGCTGTATGACAATGTTGTATCAGATTCTCATGGTGCTGTACGACAATGTTATATCTGATTCCCATGGTGCTGTACGACAGTGTTGCATCTGATTCTCATGGTGGTGTACGACTGTGTTGTATCTGATTCTCATGGTGCTGTACGAATGTGTTATATCTGATTGTCATGGTGCTGTACGACAATGTTATATCTGATTCCCATGGTGCTGTACGACAGTGTTGCGTCTGATTCTAATGGTGCTGTACGACAGTGTTGTATCTGATTCTCATGGTGCTGTCGGACTTGTTGTACCTGCTTATCAGGGTGCTGTACAATTGTTTTGTACCTGATTCTCATGGTGCTGTACGACAGTGTTGTATCTGATTCTCATGTTGCTGTACGACAGGGTTGTAGCCGATTCTCAAGGTACTGTACAACTTTGTTGTACCTGATTCACATGGTGCTGTACGACAATGTTGTATCTGATTCTCATCGTGCTGTACGACAATATTGTATCTGATTCTCCTGGTGCTGTAGGACTTGTTGTATCTGCTTATCAGGGTGCTGTTCGACAATGTTATATCTGATTCCCATGGTGCTGTACGCAGTGTTGTATCTGATTCTCATGGTGCTGTCCGACAATGTTGTATCTGATTCTCATGGTGCTGTACAACACTGTTGTTTCTGATTCACATGGTGCTGTACGACACAGTTGTATCTGACTCCCATGGTGCTGTCCGACAATGTTGCATCTGATTATCATGTTGCTGTACGACAGTGTTGTATCTGATTCTCATGGTGCAGTACGACAGTGTTGTATCTGATTCCCATGGTGCTGTCTGACAATGTTGCATCTGATTATCATGTTGCTGTACGACAGTGTTGTATCTGATTCTCATGGTGCTGTACGACAGTGTTGTATCTGATTCTCATGGTGCTGTACAACACTGTTGTATCTGATTCACATGGTGCTGTACAACACTGTTGTATCTGATTCTCATGGTGCTGTACAACACTGTTGTATCTGATTCACATGGTGCTGTACAACACTGTTGTATCTGATTCTCATGTTTCTGTATGGCAGTATTGTATCTGATTCTCATGGTGCTGTACGACAGTGTTGTATCTGATTCTCATGGTACTCATGACAGTGTTGTACCTGATTCACATGCTGCTGTACGACAGTATTATTCCTGATTCTCATGGTACCGTCCGTCAGTCTTGTATCTGATTCGCATGCTGCTGTCCAAATGCTTTGTACCTGATTCTCATGGTGCTGTACGACAATGTTGTACCTGATTCTCATGGTGCTGTGCAGCAGTGTTGTCCCCCATTCTCATGGTGTTGTACGACAGTGTTGTATCTCATTATCAAGCTGCTGTACAACTGTGTTGTCTCTGATTCTCCTGGTGCTGTAGGACTTGTTGTACCTGCTTATCAGGGTGCTGTACGACACTGTTGTGTCTGATTCTTATGGTGCTGTACGACATTGTTGTACCTGATTCTCATGGTGCTGTACGACAGTGTTGTGTCTTATTCTCATGGTGCTGTAAGACAGTGTTGTGTCTTATTCTCATGGTGCTGTATGACAGTGTTGTCTCTGATTCTCATGGTGCTGTACGACAGTGTTGTCTCTTATTCTCATGGTGCTGTAAGACAGTGTTGTATCTGATTCTCATGGTGCTGTCCCACAGTGTTGTATCTGATTGTCATGGTGCTGTACGACATTGTTGTATCTGTTTCGTACGGTGCTGTACAACAGTGTTGTATCTGATTCTCATAGTGCTGTACGACAGTGTTGTATCTAATTCCCATGATTCTGTACGACAGTGTTGCACCTGATTGTCATGGTGCTGTACGTCAGTGTTGTACCTGATTCTCATGCAGCTGTACGTCAGTGTTGTACCTGATTATCATCGTGCTGTACGACATTGTAGTACCTGATTCCCAGGGTGCTGTCCGACAGTGTTGTACCTGATTCCCATGGTGCTGTCCGTCAGTGTTGTACCTGATTCTCATGCAGCTGTACGTCAGTGTTGTACCTGATTCTCATGGTGCTGTGCGACATTTGTGCACTGGTTTCTCATCGTGCTGTATGACACTGTGGTATCAGATTCTCAATATGCTGTACGACATTCTTATATCTGATTCTTGTGGTATCCCACAGTGTTGTATCTGATTGTCATGGTGCTCATCGCTGTGTTCTATCTGTTTCTTACGGTGCTGTACAACAGTGTTGTATCTGATTCTCATAGTGCTGTACGACAGTGTTGTATCTAATTCCCATGATTCTGTACGACAATGTTGTACCTGATTCTCATGGTGCTGTACGACATTGTTCTATCAGATTATCATCGTGCTGTATGACATTGTGGTATCAGTTTCTCAATATGCTGCACGACATTGTTATATCTGATTCTTGTGCTGTCCCACAGTGTTGTATCTGATTGTCATGGTGCTGTATGACAGTGTTGTACCTGCTTCTCATGGTGCTGTACGACATGGTTGTATCTGTTTCTTACGGTGCTGTACAACAGTGTTGTATCTGATTCTCATAGTGCTGTACGACAGTGTTGTATCTAATTCCCATGATTCTGTACGACAGTGTTGTGTCTGGTTCTCATGGTGCTGTACGACATTGTTGTACCTTATTCTCATGGTGCAGTACAACAGTGTTGTACCTGATTCTCATGGTGCTGTACGACAGTGTTTTACCTGATTCTCATGGTGCTGTACGACAGTGTTTTACCTGATTCTCATGGTGCTGTGCGACATTTTTGCACTGGTTTCTCATCGAGCTGAATGACAGTGTTGTATCTGATTCTCATGTTGCTGTACGACATTGTTGTATCTGATTCTCATGGTGCTGTACGACATTGTTGGAGCTGATTCTCATGGTGCTGTACGACAGTGTTGTACCTGATTCCCAGGGTGCTGTCCGACAGTGTTGTACCTGATTCCCAGGGTGCTGTCCGACAGTTTTGTACCTGATTCTCATGGTGCTGGGCGACAATGTTGTAGCTGATTCTCATGGTGCTGTACGACATTGTTGTACTGGTTACTCATGGTGTTGTACGACAGTGTTCTATCAGATTATCATCGTGCTGTATGACATTGTGGTATCAGTTTCTCAATATGCTGTACGACATTGTTATATCTGATTCTCATAGTGCTGTACGACAGTGTTGTATCTAATTCCCATGATTCTGTACGACAGTGTTGTGCCTGGTTCTCATGGTGCTGTACGACAGTGTTGTATAAGATTCTCATAGTGCTGTACGACAGTGTTGTATCTAATTCCCATGATTCTGTACGACAGTGTTGTGCCTGGTTCTCATGGTGTTGCACAACAGTGTTGTATCAGATTCTCATGGTGCTGTACGACAGTGTTGTATCTGATTCTCATGTTGCTGTACGACATTGTCGTACCTGATTCTCATGGTGTTGTGCGACATTTTTGCACTGGTTTCTCATCGTGCTGTATGACAGTGTGGTATCAGATTCTCAATATGCTGTACGGCATTGTTATATCTGATTCTTGTGCTGTCCCACAGTGTTGTATCTGATTGTCATGGTGCTGTATGACAGTGTTGTACCTGCTTCTCATGGTGCTGTGCGACATTGTTGCATCTGTTTCTTACGGTGCTGTCCAACAGTGTTGTATCAGATTCTCATGGTGCTGTACGACATTGTTGTATCTCATTATCAAATTGTTGTACGACAATGTTGTACCTGATTCTCATGGTGCTGGAAGACAGTGTTGTGTCTTATTTTCAATGGTGCTGTACGACAGTGTTGTGTCTTATTCTCATGGTGCTGTACGACATTGTTGTTCCTGTTTCTCATGGTGCTGTACGACAGTGTTGTGTCTTATTTTCAATGGTGCTGTACGACAGTGTTGTGTCTTATTCTCATGGTGCTGTACGACGGTGTTGCATCTGATTCTCATGGTGCTGAACAACAGTGTTGTAACTGATTCTCATGTTGCTGGAAGACAGTGTTGTTCCTGTTTCTCATGGTGCTGTACGACAGTGTTGTTCCTGTTTCTCATGGTGCTGTACGACAGTGTTGTGTCTTATTTTCAATGGTGCTGTACGACAGTGTTGTGTCTTATTCTCATGGTGCTGTACGACAGTGTTACATCTGTTTCTCATGGTGCTGTATGACAGTGTTGTTTCTGTTTCTCATGGTGCTCTGCGACAGTGTTGGACCTGTTTTTCATGGTGCTGTATGACAGTGTTGTATCTGATTCCCAGGGTGCTGTCCGACAGTGTTGTACCTGATTCCCATGGTGCTGTACGTCAGTGTTGTATCTGATTCTCATGCAGCTGTACGTCAGTGTTGTACCTGATTCTCATGGTGCTGGGCGACAATGTTGTTCCTGTTTCTCATGGTGCTGTACGACAATGTTGTATCTAATTCCCATGATTCTGTACGACAGTGTTGTATCTGATTCTCATGGTGTTGCACAACAGTGTTGTATCTGATTGTCATGGTGCTGTACGACAGTGTTGTACCTGATTCTCATGGTGCTGTACGACAGTGTTGTACCTGATTGTCATGGTGCTGTACGACAGTATTGTGGCTGATTCTCATGGTGCTGTACGACAGTGTTGTATCTGATTCCCAGGGTGCTGTCCGACAGTCTTGTACCTGATTCCCATGGTGCTGTGCGACATTTCTGCACTGGTTTCTCATCGTGCTGTATGACAGTGTGATATCAGATTCTCAATATGCTGTACGACATTCTTATATCTGATTCTTGTGCTGTCCCACAGTGTTGTATCTGATTGTCATGGTGCTGTGCGACAGTGTTGTATCTCATTATCAAGTTGTTGTACGACAATGTTGTACCTTATTCTCATGGTGATGTATGACAGTGTTGTACCTGATTCTCATGGTGCTGTACGACAGTGTTGGAGCTGATTCTCATGGTGCTGTCCGACAGTGTTGCATCTGATTCTCATGGTGCTGTACGACAGTGTTGTTTCTGTTTCTCATGGTGCTCTGCGACAGTGTTGGACCTGTTTCTCATGGTGCTGTATGACAGTGTTGTACCTGATTCCCATGGTGCTGTAAGACAGTGTTGTAGCTGATTCTCATGGTGCTGTACGACAGTGTTATACCTGATTCCCAGGGTGCTGTACGACAGTGTTGTACCTGATTCTCATGGAGCTGTCCGACATTGTTGTATCTCATTATCAAGTTGTTGTACGACAATGTTGTCCCTTGTTCTCATGGTGCTGTATGGCAGTGTTGCACCTGATTCTCATGATGCAGTACAACAGTGTTGTACCTGATTCTCATGGTGCTGCAAGACAGTGTTGTTTATGTTTCTCATGGCGCTCTGCGACAGTGTTGGACCTGTTTCTCATGGTGCTGTAAGACAGTGTTGTCTCTGATTCTCATGGTGCTGTAAGACAGTGTTGTTTCTGTTTCTCATGGTGCTGTACGACAGTGTTGTACCTGATTCCCATGGTGCTGTATGACAGTGTTGTACCTGATTCCCAGGGTGCTGTACGTCAGTGTTGTACCTGATTCTCATGGTGCTGGGCGACAATGTTGTAGCTGATTCTCATGGTGCTGTACGACATTGTTGTATCTAATTCGCATGATTCTGTACGACAGTGTTGTTTCTGATTCTCATGGTGCTGTACAACAGTGTTGTATCTGATTCTCATAGTGCTGTACGACAGTGTTGTATCTAATTCGCATGATTCTGTACGACAGTGTTGTTTCTGATTCTCATGGTGTTGCACAACAGTGTTGTATCTGATTCTCATGGTGCTGTCCGACAGTGTTGTATCAGATTCTCATGGTGCTGTACGACAGTGTTGCACCTGATTATCATGGTGCTGTACGACAGTGTTGTACCTGATTGTCATGGTGCTGTACGACAGTGTTGCACCTGATTGTCATGGTGCTGTACGACAGTGTTGCACCTGATTGTCATGGTGCTGTACGACAGTGTTGTACCTGATTGTCATGGTGCTGTACGACAGTGTTGCACCTGATTGTCATGGTGCTGTACGACAGTGTTGTACCTGTTTCTCATGCTCCTGTAGGACAGTGTTGTACCTGATTCTCATGGTGATGTCTGACAGTTTTGTATCTGATTGTCATGGTGCTGTACGACAGTGTTGTATCTGATTCTCATGGTGCTGTGCAACAGTGTTGTTCCCCATTCTCATGGTGTTGTACGACAGTGTTGTATCTCATTATCAAGCTGCTGTACGACAGTTTTGTACCTGATTCTCATGGTTCTGTACGACAGTGTTATATCTGATTCTCATGGTGCTGTACGACAGTGTCGTACCTGATTCTCATGGTGCTGTACGACAGGGTTGTAGCCGATTCTCAAGGTACTGTACAACTGTTTTGTATCTCATTCTCATGGTGCTGTACGACAGTGTTGTATCTGATTCGACTGGAGCTGTCGGACTTGTTGGACCTGATTATCAGGGTGCTGTCCAAATGTTTTGTATTTGATTCTCATGGTGCTGTACGACAGTGTCGTATCTGATTCTCATGGTGCTGTGCAACAGTGTTGTATCTGATTCTCATGGTGCTGTACGACAATATTGTATCTGATTCTCCTGGTGCTGTAGGACTTGTTGTATCTGCTTATCAGGGTGCTGTTCGACAATGTTATATCTGATTCCCATGGTGCTGTACGCAGTGTTGTATCTGATTCTCATGGTGCTGTCCGACAATGTTGTATCTGATTCTCATGGTGCTGTACAACACTGTTGTTTCTGATTCACATGGTGCTGTACGACACAGTTGTATCTGACTCCCATGGTGCTGTCCGACAATGTTGCATCTGATTATCATGTTGCTGTACGACAGTGTTGTATCTGATTCTCATGGTGCAGTACGACAGTGTTGTATCTGATTCCCATGGTGCTGTCTGACAATGTTGCATCTGATTATCATGTTGCTGTACGACAGTGTTGTATCTGATTCTCATGGTGCTGTACGACAGTGTTGTATCTGATTCTCATGGTGCTGTACAACACTGTTGTATCTGATTCACATGGTGCTGTACAACACTGTTGTATCTGATTCTCATGGTGCTGTACAACACTGTTGTATCTGATTCACATGGTGCTGTACAACACTGTTGTATCTGATTCTCATGTTTCTGTATGGCAGTATTGTATCTGATTCTCATGGTGCTGTACGACAGTGTTGTATCTGATTCTCATGGTACTCATGACAGTGTTGTACCTGATTCACATGCTGCTGTACGACAGTATTATTCCTGATTCTCATGGTACCGTCCGTCAGTCTTGTATCTGATTCGCATGCTGCTGTCCAAATGCTTTGTACCTGATTCTCATGGTGCTGTACGACAATGTTGTACCTGATTCTCATGGTGCTGTGCAGCAGTGTTGTCCCCCATTCTCATGGTGTTGTACGACAGTGTTGTATCTCATTATCAAGCTGCTGTACAACTGTGTTGTCTCTGATTCTCCTGGTGCTGTAGGACTTGTTGTACCTGCTTATCAGGGTGCTGTACGACACTGTTGTGTCTGATTCTTATGGTGCTGTACGACATTGTTGTACCTGATTCTCATGGTGCTGTACGACAGTGTTGTGTCTTATTCTCATGGTGCTGTAAGACAGTGTTGTGTCTTATTCTCATGGTGCTGTATGACAGTGTTGTCTCTGATTCTCATGGTGCTGTACGACAGTGTTGTCTCTTATTCTCATGGTGCTGTAAGACAGTGTTGTATCTGATTCTCATGGTGCTGTCCCACAGTGTTGTATCTGATTGTCATGGTGCTGTACGACATTGTTGTATCTGTTTCTTACGGTGCTGTACAACAGTGTTGTATCTGATTCTCATAGTGCTGTACGACAGTGTTGTATCTAATTCCCATGATTCTGTACGACAGTGTTGCACCTGATTGTCATGGTGCTGTACGTCAGTGTTGTACCTGATTCTCATGCAGCTGTACGTCAGTGTTGTACCTGATTATCATCGTGCTGTACGACATTGTAGTACCTGATTCCCAGGGTGCTGTCCGACAGTGTTGTACCTGATTCCCATGGTGCTGTCCGTCAGTGTTGTACCTGATTCTCATGCAGCTGTACGTCAGTGTTGTACCTGATTCTCATGGTGCTGTGCGACATTTGTGCACTGGTTTCTCATCGTGCTGTATGACACTGTGGTATCAGATTCTCAATATGCTGTACGACATTCTTATATCTGATTCTTGTGGTATCCCACAGTGTTGTATCTGATTGTCATGGTGCTCATCGCTGTGTTCTATCTGTTTCTTACGGTGCTGTACAACAGTGTTGTATCTGATTCTCATAGTGCTGTACGACAGTGTTGTATCTAATTCCCATGATTCTGTACGACAATGTTGTACCTGATTCTCATGGTGCTGTACGACATTGTTCTATCAGATTATCATCGTGCTGTATGACATTGTGGTATCAGTTTCTCAATATGCTGCACGACATTGTTATATCTGATTCTTGTGCTGTCCCACAGTGTTGTATCTGATTGTCATGGTGCTGTATGACAGTGTTGTACCTGCTTCTCATGGTGCTGTACGACATGGTTGTATCTGTTTCTTACGGTGCTGTACAACAGTGTTGTATCTGATTCTCATAGTGCTGTACGACAGTGTTGTATCTAATTCCCATGATTCTGTACGACAGTGTTGTGTCTGGTTCTCATGGTGCTGTACGACATTGTTGTACCTTATTCTCATGGTGCAGTACAACAGTGTTGTACCTGATTCTCATGGTGCTGTACGACAGTGTTTTACCTGATTCTCATGGTGCTGTACGACAGTGTTTTACCTGATTCTCATGGTGCTGTGCGACATTTTTGCACTGGTTTCTCATCGAGCTGAATGACAGTGTTGTATCTGATTCTCATGTTGCTGTACGACATTGTTGTATCTGATTCTCATGGTGCTGTACGACATTGTTGGAGCTGATTCTCATGGTGCTGTACGACAGTGTTGTACCTGATTCCCAGGGTGCTGTCCGACAGTGTTGTACCTGATTCCCAGGGTGCTGTCCGACAGTTTTGTACCTGATTCTCATGGTGCTGGGCGACAATGTTGTAGCTGATTCTCATGGTGCTGTACGACATTGTTGTACTGGTTACTCATGGTGTTGTACGACAGTGTTCTATCAGATTATCATCGTGCTGTATGACATTGTGGTATCAGTTTCTCAATATGCTGTACGACATTGTTATATCTGATTCTCATAGTGCTGTACGACAGTGTTGTATCTAATTCCCATGATTCTGTACGACAGTGTTGTGCCTGGTTCTCATGGTGCTGTACGACAGTGTTGTATAAGATTCTCATAGTGCTGTACGACAGTGTTGTATCTAATTCCCATGATTCTGTACGACAGTGTTGTGCCTGGTTCTCATGGTGTTGCACAACAGTGTTGTATCAGATTCTCATGGTGCTGTACGACAGTGTTGTATCTGATTCTCATGTTGCTGTACGACATTGTCGTACCTGATTCTCATGGTGTTGTGCGACATTTTTGCACTGGTTTCTCATCGTGCTGTATGACAGTGTGGTATCAGATTCTCAATATGCTGTACGGCATTGTTATATCTGATTCTTGTGCTGTCCCACAGTGTTGTATCTGATTGTCATGGTGCTGTATGACAGTGTTGTACCTGCTTCTCATGGTGCTGTGCGACATTGTTGCATCTGTTTCTTACGGTGCTGTCCAACAGTGTTGTATCAGATTCTCATGGTGCTGTACGACATTGTTGTATCTCATTATCAAATTGTTGTACGACAATGTTGTACCTGATTCTCATGGTGCTGGAAGACAGTGTTGTGTCTTATTTTCAATGGTGCTGTACGACAGTGTTGTGTCTTATTCTCATGGTGCTGTACGACATTGTTGTTCCTGTTTCTCATGGTGCTGTACGACAGTGTTGTGTCTTATTTTCAATGGTGCTGTACGACAGTGTTGTGTCTTATTCTCATGGTGCTGTACGACGGTGTTGCATCTGATTCTCATGGTGCTGAACAACAGTGTTGTAACTGATTCTCATGTTGCTGGAAGACAGTGTTGTTCCTGTTTCTCATGGTGCTGTACGACAGTGTTGTTCCTGTTTCTCATGGTGCTGTACGACAGTGTTGTGTCTTATTTTCAATGGTGCTGTACGACAGTGTTGTGTCTTATTCTCATGGTGCTGTACGACAGTGTTACATCTGTTTCTCATGGTGCTGTATGACAGTGTTGTTTCTGTTTCTCATGGTGCTCTGCGACAGTGTTGGACCTGTTTTTCATGGTGCTGTATGACAGTGTTGTATCTGATTCCCAGGGTGCTGTCCGACAGTGTTGTACCTGATTCCCATGGTGCTGTACGTCAGTGTTGTATCTGATTCTCATGCAGCTGTACGTCAGTGTTGTACCTGATTCTCATGGTGCTGGGCGACAATGTTGTTCCTGTTTCTCATGGTGCTGTACGACAATGTTGTATCTAATTCCCATGATTCTGTACGACAGTGTTGTATCTGATTCTCATGGTGTTGCACAACAGTGTTGTATCTGATTGTCATGGTGCTGTACGACAGTGTTGTACCTGATTCTCATGGTGCTGTACGACAGTGTTGTACCTGATTGTCATGGTGCTGTACGACAGTATTGTGGCTGATTCTCATGGTGCTGTACGACAGTGTTGTATCTGATTCCCAGGGTGCTGTCCGACAGTCTTGTACCTGATTCCCATGGTGCTGTGCGACATTTCTGCACTGGTTTCTCATCGTGCTGTATGACAGTGTGATATCAGATTCTCAATATGCTGTACGACATTCTTATATCTGATTCTTGTGCTGTCCCACAGTGTTGTATCTGATTGTCATGGTGCTGTGCGACAGTGTTGTATCTCATTATCAAGTTGTTGTACGACAATGTTGTACCTTATTCTCATGGTGATGTATGACAGTGTTGTACCTGATTCTCATGGTGCTGTACGACAGTGTTGGAGCTGATTCTCATGGTGCTGTCCGACAGTGTTGCATCTGATTCTCATGGTGCTGTACGACAGTGTTGTTTCTGTTTCTCATGGTGCTCTGCGACAGTGTTGGACCTGTTTCTCATGGTGCTGTATGACAGTGTTGTACCTGATTCCCATGGTGCTGTAAGACAGTGTTGTAGCTGATTCTCATGGTGCTGTACGACAGTGTTATACCTGATTCCCAGGGTGCTGTACGACAGTGTTGTACCTGATTCTCATGGAGCTGTCCGACATTGTTGTATCTCATTATCAAGTTGTTGTACGACAATGTTGTCCCTTGTTCTCATGGTGCTGTATGGCAGTGTTGCACCTGATTCTCATGATGCAGTACAACAGTGTTGTACCTGATTCTCATGGTGCTGCAAGACAGTGTTGTTTATGTTTCTCATGGCGCTCTGCGACAGTGTTGGACCTGTTTCTCATGGTGCTGTAAGACAGTGTTGTCTCTGATTCTCATGGTGCTGTAAGACAGTGTTGTTTCTGTTTCTCATGGTGCTGTACGACAGTGTTGTACCTGATTCCCATGGTGCTGTATGACAGTGTTGTACCTGATTCCCAGGGTGCTGTACGTCAGTGTTGTACCTGATTCTCATGGTGCTGGGCGACAATGTTGTAGCTGATTCTCATGGTGCTGTACGACATTGTTGTATCTAATTCGCATGATTCTGTACGACAGTGTTGTTTCTGATTCTCATGGTGCTGTACAACAGTGTTGTATCTGATTCTCATAGTGCTGTACGACAGTGTTGTATCTAATTCGCATGATTCTGTACGACAGTGTTGTTTCTGATTCTCATGGTGTTGCACAACAGTGTTGTATCTGATTCTCATGGTGCTGTCCGACAGTGTTGTATCAGATTCTCATGGTGCTGTACGACAGTGTTGCACCTGATTATCATGGTGCTGTACGACAGTGTTGTACCTGATTGTCATGGTGCTGTACGACAGTGTTGCACCTGATTGTCATGGTGCTGTACGACAGTGTTGCACCTGATTGTCATGGTGCTGTACGACAGTGTTGTACCTGATTGTCATGGTGCTGTACGACAGTGTTGCACCTGATTGTCATGGTGCTGTACGACAGTGTTGTACCTGTTTCTCATGCTCCTGTAGGACAGTGTTGTACCTGATTCTCATGGTGATGTCTGACAGTTTTGTATCTGATTGTCATGGTGCTGTACGACAGTGTTGTATCTGATTCTCATGGTGCTGTGCAACAGTGTTGTTCCCCATTCTCATGGTGTTGTACGACAGTGTTGTATCTCATTATCAAGCTGCTGTACGACAGTTTTGTACCTGATTCTCATGGTTCTGTACGACAGTGTTATATCTGATTCTCATGGTGCTGTACGACAGTGTCGTACCTGATTCTCATGGTGCTGTACGACAGGGTTGTAGCCGATTCTCAAGGTACTGTCTGACAGTTTTGTATCTGATTGTCATGGTGCTGTACGACATTGTTGTCTCTGATTCTCATGTTTCTGGACGACAGTGTTGTTACTGATTCTCGTGGTGCTGTACGACATTGTTGTCTCTGATTCTCATGTTTCTGGACGACAGTGTTGTTCCTGATTCTCGTGGTGCTGTACGTCAGTGTTGTATCTGATTATCAGGGTGCTGTACAACTGTTTTGTATCTCATTCTCATGGTGCTGTACGACAGTGTTGTATCTGATTCGACTGGAGCTGTCGGACTTGTTGGACCTGATTATCAGGGTGCTGTCCAAATGTTTTGTATTTGATTCTCATGGTGCTGTACGACAGTGTCGTATCTGATTCTCATGGTGCTGTGCAACAGTGTTGTATCTGATTCTCATGGTGCTGTGCAACAGTGTTGTATCTCATTATCAAGCTGCTGTACAAATTTGTTGTACCTGATTCTCATGGTGCTGTACGACAGTGTTGTAACTGATTCTCATGGTGCTGTACGACAGTGTTGTATCTGATTCTCATGCTGCTGTACAAATGCTTTGTACCTGATTCACATTCTGCTGTACGACAGTATTATTCCTGATTCTAATGATACTGTCCGACAGTGTAGTATCTGATTCTCATGCTGCTGTCTGACAGTGTTGTATCTGATTCTCATGGTGCTGTACAAATGCTTTGTACCTGATTCTCATGGCACTGTACGGCAATGTTGTATCTGATTCTCCTGGTGCTGTACGACAGTGTTGTATTTGATACTAATGGTGCTGTGCGACAGTGTTGTAACTGATTCTCATGGTGCTGTACGACAGTATTATTCCTGATTCTAATGATACTGTCCGACAGTGTAGTAACTGATTCTCATGGTGCTGTAGGACTTGTTGTATCTGATTCTCATGGTGCTGTACGACAGTGTTGTAACTGATTCTCATGGTACTGTAGGACTTGTAGTATCTGATTCTCATGGTGCTGTAGGACTTGTTGTATCTGATTATCAGGGTGCTGTACAAATGCTTTGTACCTGATTCTCATGGCACTGTACGGCAATATTGTATCTGATTCACGTGGTGCTGTACGACAGTGTTGTATCTGATTCTCATGGTGCTCAACGCTGTGTTCTATCTGATTCTCATGGTGCTGTGCAACAGTGTTGTATCTGGTTCTCGTGGTGCTGTACGACACTGTTGTGTCTGATTCTCATGGTGCTGTGCAAGAGTGTTGTATCTGATTCTCATGGTGCTCAACGCTGTGTTGTACCTGATTCTCATGGTGCTGTGCAACAGTGTTGTGTCTGATTCTCATGGTGCTGTAGGACTTGTTGTATCTGATTATCAGGGTGCTGTCCAAATGTTTTGTACCTGATTCTCATGGTGCTGTGCAACAGTGTTGTATCTGATTCTTGTGGTGCTGTACGACAATGTTGTACCTGATTCTCATGGTGCTGTAGGACTTGTTGTATCTGATTATCAGGGTGCTGTCCAAATGTTTTGTACCTGATTCTCATGGAGCTGTACGCCAGTGTTGTATCTGATTCTCATGGTGCTGTGCAAGAGTGTTGTATCTGATTCTCATGGTGCTGTGCAACAGTGTCGTATCTGATTCTTGTGGTGCTGTACGACAATGTTGTACCTGATTCTCATGGTGCTGCAGGACTTGTTGTATCTGATTATCAGGGTGCTGTCCAAATGTTTTGTACTTGATTCTCATGGTACTGTACGGCAATGTTGTATCTGATTCTCATGGTGCTGTACGACAGTGTTGTAACTGAGTCTCATGGTGCTGTACGACAGTGTTGTAACTGAGTCTCATGGTACTCATGACAGTGTTGTACCTGATTCACATGCTGCTGTACGACAGTATTATTCCTGATTCTCATGGTACTGTCCGTCAGTGTTGTATCTGGTTCTCATGCTGCTGTACGACCGTGTTGTATCTGATTCTCATGGTGCTGTACAAATGCTTTGTACCTGATTCTCATGGTGCTGTACGACAATGTTGTACCTGATTCTCATGCTGCTGTACGACAGTGTTGCATCTGATTCTCATGGTCCTGTATGACAGCGTTGTATCTGATTCCCATGGTGCCGTGCAACAGTGTTGTACCCCATTCTCATGCTGTTGTACGACAGTGTTGTATCTCATTATCAAGCTGATGTTCAACTGTGTTGTCTCTGATTCTCATGGTGCTGTAGGACTTGTACAGCACCCTGATAAGCAGGTACAACAACAGTGTTGTATCTGATTGTCATGGTGCTGTATGACATTGTTGTCTCTGATTCTCATGGTCCTGTCTGACAGTTTTGTATCTGATTGTCATGGTGCTGTACGACAGGGTTGTAGCCGATTCTCAAGATACTGTACGACATTGTTGTCTCTGATTCTCATGTTGCTGTCCGACAGGGTTGCAGCCGATTCTCAAGGTACTGTACGACAGTGTTGTATCTGATTCTCAAGGTGCTGTGCAACAGTGTTGTTCCCCATTCTCATGGTGCTGTACGACAGTGTTGTATCTGATTCTCATGCTGCTGTACGACTGTGTTGTATCTGATTCTCATGGTCCTGTATGACTGTTGTATCTGATTCTCATGGTGTTGTACGACAGTGTTGTATCTCATAATCAAGCTGCTGTACAACTGTGTTGTCTCTGATTCTCCTGGTGCTGTAGGACTTGTTGTACCTGCTTATCAGGGTGCTGTACAAATCTTTTGTATTTGATTCTCATGGTGCTGTACGACAGTGTCGTATCTGATTCTCATGTTGCTGTATGACAATGTTGTATCAGATTCTCATGGTGCTGTACGACAATGTTATATCTGATTCCCATGGTGCTGTACGACAGTGTTGCATCTGATTCTCATGGTGGTGTACGACTGTGTTGTATCTGATTCTCATGGTGCTGTACGAATGTGTTATATCTGATTGTCATGGTGCTGTACGACAATGTTATATCTGATTCCCATGGTGCTGTACGACAGTGTTGCGTCTGATTCTAATGGTGCTGTACGACAGTGTTGTATCTGATTCTCATGGTGCTGTCGGACTTGTTGTACCTGCTTATCAGGGTGCTGTACAATTGTTTTGTACCTGATTCTCATGGTGCTGTACGACAGTGTTGTATCTGATTCTCATGTTGCTGTACGACAGGGTTGTAGCCGATTCTCAAGGTACTGTACAACTTTGTTGTACCTGATTCACATGGTGCTGTACGACAATGTTGTATCTGATTCTCATCGTGCTGTACGACAATATTGTATCTGATTCTCCTGGTGCTGTAGGACTTGTTGTATCTGCTTATCAGGGTGCTGTTCGACAATGTTATATCTGATTCCCATGGTGCTGTACGCAGTGTTGTATCTGATTCTCATGGTGCTGTCCGACAATGTTGTATCTGATTCTCATGGTGCTGTACAACACTGTTGTTTCTGATTCACATGGTGCTGTACGACACAGTTGTATCTGACTCCCATGGTGCTGTCCGACAATGTTGCATCTGATTATCATGTTGCTGTACGACAGTGTTGTATCTGATTCTCATGGTGCAGTACGACAGTGTTGTATCTGATTCCCATGGTGCTGTCTGACAATGTTGCATCTGATTATCATGTTGCTGTACGACAGTGTTGTATCTGATTCTCATGGTGCTGTACGACAGTGTTGTATCTGATTCTCATGGTGCTGTACAACACTGTTGTATCTGATTCACATGGTGCTGTACAACACTGTTGTATCTGATTCTCATGGTGCTGTACAACACTGTTGTATCTGATTCACATGGTGCTGTACAACACTGTTGTATCTGATTCTCATGTTTCTGTATGGCAGTATTGTATCTGATTCTCATGGTGCTGTACGACAGTGTTGTATCTGATTCTCATGGTACTCATGACAGTGTTGTACCTGATTCACATGCTGCTGTACGACAGTATTATTCCTGATTCTCATGGTACCGTCCGTCAGTCTTGTATCTGATTCGCATGCTGCTGTCCAAATGCTTTGTACCTGATGCTCATGGTGCTGTACGACAATGTTGTACCTGATTCTCATGGTGCTGTGCAGCAGTGTTGTCCCCCATTCTCATGGTGTTGTACGACAGTGTTGTATCTCATTATCAAGCTGCTGTACAACTGTGTTGTCTCTGATTCTCCTGGTGCTGTAGGACTTGTTGTACCTGCTTATCAGGGTGCTGTACAAATGTTTTGTATCTGATTCTCATGCTGCTGTACGACAGTGTTGTATCTGATTCTGATGATGCTGTACGACAGTGTTGCATCTGATTCTCATGCTGCTGTACGACAGTGTTGTATCTGATTCTCATGCTGCTGTACGACAGTGTTGTATCTGATTCTGATGATGCTGTACGACAGTGTTGCATCTGATTCTCATGCTGCTGTACGGCAGTGTTGTATCTGATTCTCATGCTGCTGTACGACAGTGTTGTATCTGATTCTGATGATGCTGTACGACAGTGTTGCATCTGATTGTCATGCTGCTGTACGACAGTGTTGTATCTGATTCTGATGATGCTGTATGACAGTGTTGTATCTGATTCTCATAGTGTTGTACGACATTGTTGTATCTCATTATCAAGCTGCTGTACAACTGTGTTGTACCTGATTCTCGTGGTGCTGTAGGACTTGTTGTACCTGCTTATCAGGGTGCTGTACAAATGGTTTCTATCTGATTCTCATGGTGCAGTACGACAATGTTATATCTGATTCCCATGGTGCTGTGCAACAATGTTGTACCCGATTCTCCTGGTGCTGTACGACAGTGCTTTATCTGATTATCATGGTGCTGTTCAACAGTGTTGTATCTGATTCTCATGGTCCTGTATGACAGTGTTGTATCTGATTCTGATGGTGCTGTACGACAGTGTTGTATCTGATTCCCATGGTGCTGTCCGACAGTTTTGTATCTGATTCTCATGGTGCTGTACGACAGTGTTGTATCTGATTCTCATGTTGCTGTACGACAGGGTTGTAGCCATTTCTCAAGGTACTGTACGACAGTGTTGTATCTGATTCTCAAGGTACTGTCTGACAGTTTTGTATCTGATTGTCATGGTGCTGTACGACATTGTTGTCTCTGATTCTCATGTTTCTGTACGACAGTGTTGTATCTGATGATCAGGGTGCTGTGCAACAGTGTTGTACCTGATTCTTGTGGTGCTGTCTGACAGTTTTGTATCTGATTCTCATGGTACTGTGCGACAGTGTTGTACCCCATTCTCCTGGTGCTGTACGACAGTGTTGTATCTCATTTTCAAGCTGCGGGACAACTGTGTTGTACTTGATCCTAGTTGTGCTGTACGACAGTGTTGTATCTGATTCTCATGGTGCTGTGCAACAGTGTTGTTCCCCATTCTCATGGTGTTGTCCGACAGTGTTGTATCTCATTATAAAGCTGCTGTACAACTGTGTTGTACCTGATTCTTGTGGTGCTGTACGACAGTTTTGTATCTGATTGTCATGGTGCTGTACGACATTGTTGTCTCTGATTCTCATGTTTCTGCACGTCAGTGTTGTATCTGATTCTCATGGTGCTGTACAAATGTTTTGCACCTGTTTCTCATGGTGCTGTACGGCAGTGTTGTATCTGATTCTCCTGGTGCTGTACGCCAGTGTTGTATCTGATTCTCATGGTGCTGTACGACAGTGTTGTATCTGATTCTCATGGTGCTGTCCGATAATGTTGTATCTGATTCTCATGCTGCTGTACGACTGTGTTGTATCTGATTCTCATGGTCCTGTACGACAGTGTTGTATCTGATTCTGATGATGCTGTACGACAGTGCTGTATCTGTTTCTAATGGTGCTGTACGACAGTTTTGTATCTGATTCCCATGGTGCTGTACGACAATGTTATATCTGATTCCCATGGTGCTGTACGACAGTGCTGTATCTGTTTCGAATGGTGTTGTACGACAGTTTTGTATCTGATTCTCATGGTCCTGTATGACAGTGTTGTATCTGATTCTGATGATGCTGTACGACAGTGTTGTATCTGATTCTCATGCTGCTGTACGACAGTGTTGTATCTGATTCTCATGGTGCTGTGCAACAGTGTTGTTACCCATTCTCATGGTGTTGTCCGACAGTGTTGTATCTCATTATCAAGCTGCTGTACAACTGTGTTGCCTCTGATTCTCCTGGTGCTGTAGGACTTGTTGTACCTGCTTATCAGGGTGCTGTACAAATGTTTTGTATCTGATTCTCATGGTGCTGTACGACAGTGCTGTATCTGATTCTAATGGTGCTGTACAACACTGTTGGATCTGATTCGCATAGTTCTGTCCGTCAGTCTTGTATCTGATTCTCATGGTGCTGTACGACAGTGTTGTATCTGATTCTCATGGTGCTGTATGACAGTGTTGTATCTGATTCCCATGGTGCTGTACGACAGTGTTGTATCTGTTTCTCATGGTGCTGTCCGACATTGTTTTCCCTGGTTCTCGTTGTGCTGTCCGACAGTGTTGTATCTGGTACTCATGCTGCTTTACGCCAGTGTTGTATCTGATTCTAATGGTGCTGTACAACACTGTTGTATCTGATTCGCATGGTGCTGTCCGACAGTGTTGTATCTGATTCTCATGGTACTCATGACAGTGTTGTACCTGATTCACATGCTGCTGTACGACAGTATTATTCCTGATTCTCATGGTACTGTCCGTCAGTCTTGTATCTGATTCGCATGCTGCTGTCCAAATGCTTTGTACCTGATTCTCATGGTGCTGTACGACAATGTTGTACCTGATTCTCATGTTTCTGTACGGCAGTATGTATCTGATTCTGATGATGCTGTGCAACTGTATTGTATCTGATTCTCACGGTGCTGCAGAACTAGTTTTACCACCTGCTTATCAGGGTGCTGTACAATTGTTTTGTACCTGATTCTCATGGTGCTGTACGACAGTTTTGTATCTGATTGTCATGGTGCTGTACAACAGTGTTGTCTCTGATTCTCATGTTTCTGTACGACAGTGTTGTTCCTGATTCTCGTGGTGCTGCACGTCAGTATTGTATCTGATTCTGATGGTGCTGTACGACAGTGTTGTACCCCATTCTCATGGTGTTGTACGACAGTGTTGTATCTGATTCTCCTGGTGCTGTCAGACTTGTTGTAACTGCTTATCAGGGTGCTGTACAAATGTTTTGTATCTGAGTCTCATGTTGCTGTACGACAGTGTTGTATCGGATTCTCATGGTGCAGTACGACAGTGTTATATCGGATTCTCATGGTGCTGTACAACAATGTTATATCTGATTCCCATGGTGCTGTACGACATTGTTGTACCTGGTTCTCATTGTGCTGTCCGACAGTGTTGTATCTGGTACTCATGCTGCTGTCCGACATTGTTGTATCTAATTCTAATGGTGCTGTACGACTGTGTTGTATCTGATTCTCATGCTCCTGTATGACAGTGTTGTAACTGATTCTCATGGTACTCATGACAGTGTTGTACCTGATTCACATGCTGCTGTACGACAGTGTTGTACCCGATTCTCATGGTACTGTCCGTCAGTGTTGTATCTGATTCTCATGCTGCTGTACAAATGCTTTGTACCTGATTCTCATGGTGCAGTACGTCAATGTTGTATCTGATTCTCATGGTGTTGTACGACATTGTTGTATCTCATTATCAAGCTGCTGTCCAACTGTCTTGTACCTGATTCTCGTGTTGCTGTACGACAGTGTTGTATCTGATTCTCATGGTGCTGTCCAACTGTTTTGCACCTGTTTCTCATGGTGCTGTACGACAGTGTTGTATCTGATTCTCATGGTGCTGTACGATAATGTTATATCTGCTTCCCATGCTGCTGTACGACTGTGTTGTATCTGATTCTCATGGTCCTGTATGACAGTGTTGTATCTGATTCTGATGATGCTGTACGACAGTGTTGTATCTGATTCTCATGGTGCTGTGCAACAGTATTGTACCCCATTCTCATGGTGTTGTACGACAGTGTTGTATCTCATTATCAAGCTGCTGTACAACTGTGTTGTACCTGATTCTCGTGGTGCTGTACGACAGTGTCGTATCTGATTCTCATGGTGCTGTACGACAATGTTGTATGTGATTCTCATGTTGCTGCACGACAGGGTTGTAGCCGATTCTCAAGGTACTGTACGACAGTGTTGTGTCTGATTCTCATGGTACTGTACAACCGTGTTGTATCTGATTGTCATGGTGCTGTACAACAGTGTTGTCTCTGATTCTCATGTTTCTGTACGACAGTGTTGTTCCTGATTCTCGTGGTGCTGCACGTCAGTGTTGTATCTGATTCTGATGGTGCTGTACAACTGTTTTGTATCTGATTCTCATGGTGCTGTACGACAGTGTTGTACCCCATTCTCATGGTGCTGTACGACAATGTTATATCTGATTCCCATGGTGCTGTACGACAGTGCTGTATCTGATTCTAATGGTGCTGTGCGACAGTTTTGTATCTGTTTCTCATGGTGCTGTACGACAGTGTTGTATCTGATTCTCATGGTGCTGTACGACAGTGTTGTATCTGATTCTCATGCTGCTGTACGACTGTGTTGTATCTGATTCTCATGGTCCTGTATGACAGTGTTTTATCTGATTCTGATGATGCTGTACGACAGTGTTGTATCTGATTCTCATGGTGCTGTGCAACAGTATTGTACCCCATTCTCATGGTGTTGTACGACAGTGTTGTATCTCATTATCAAGCTGCTGGACAACTGTGTTGTACCTGATTCTCATGGTGCTGTACGACAATGTTGTATGTGATTCTCATGTTGCTGCACGACAGGGTTGTAGCCGATTCTCAAGGTACTGTACGACAGTGTTGTGTCTGATTCTCATGGTACTGTACAACAGTGTTGTATCTGATTGTCATGGTGCTGTACAACAGTGTTGTCTCTGATTCTCATGTTTCTGTACGACAGTGTTGTTCCTGATTCTCCTGGTGCTGTCGGACTTGTTGTACCTGCTTATCAGGGTGCTGTACAAATGTTTTGTATCTGAGTGTCATTTTGCTGCACGACAGTGTTGTATCTGATTCTCATGGTGCTGTACGACAGTGTTGGATCTGATTCTAATGGCGCTGTACGACAGTTTTGTATCTGATTCTCATGTTGCTGTACAACACTGTTGGATCTGATTTGCATACTTCTGTACGACAGTGTTGTATCTGATTCTCATGGTGCTGTACAACAGTGTTGTATCTGATTCTCATGGTACTGTACAACAGTGTTGTATCTGATTCTCATGGTACTGTGCGACAGTGTTGTTGCCGATTCTCATGGTGCTGTACAACACAGTTGTATCTGATTCCCATGGTGCTGTACGCAGTGTCGTATCTGATTCTCATGGTGCTGTCCGACATTGTTGTACCTGGTTCTCATTGTGCTGTCCGACAGTGTTGTATCTGATTCTCATGCTGCTGTACGCCAGTGTTGTATCTAATTCTAATGGTGCTGTACGACAGTGTTGTATCTGATTCACATGGTGCTGTCCAACACTGTTGTATCTGATTCGCATGGTGCTGTACGACAGTGTTGTATCTGATTCTCATGGTGCTGTACAACAGTGTTGTATCTGATTCTCATGGTGCTGCAGGCAGGTGTTGTATCTGATTCTCATGCTGTTGTGTGACAGTGTTGTACCTGATTTTCAGGGTGCTGTACAACTGTGTTGTCTCTGATTCTCATGGTGCTGTGCAACAGTGTTGTATCTGATTCTCATGGTGCTGTACGACAGTGTTGTATCTGATTCACATGGTGCTGTCCAACACTGTTGTATCTGATTCGCATGGTGCTGTACGACAGTGTTGTATCTGATTCTCATGGTGCTGTACAACAGTGTTGTATCTGATTCTCATGGTGCTGCAGGCAGGTGTTGTATCTGATTCTCATGCTGTTGTGTGACAGTGTTGTACCTGATTTTCAGGGTGCTGTACAACTGTGTTGTCTCTGATTCTCATGGTGCTGTGCAACAGTGTTGTATCTGATTCGCATGGTGCTGTCCGACAGTTTTGGATCTGATTCTCATGGTGCTGTACAACACTGTTGTATCTGATTCTCATGGTGCTGTACGACAGTGTTGTATCTGATTCTCATGGTGCTGTACGACAGTGTTGTATCTGATTCTCATGGTGCTGTACGACAGTGTTGTTCCCGATTCTCATGGTGCTGTACAACACAGTTGTATCTGGTACTCATGCTGCTGTACAACACTGTTGTATCTGATTCTCATGGTGCTGTACGACAGTGTTGTATCTGATTCTTGTGGTGCCGTACGACAGTGTTGTATCTGTTTCCCATGGTGCCGTACGACAGTGTTGTATCTGTTTCCCATGGTGCTGTACGACAGTGTTGTATCTGTTTCCCATGGTGCCGTACGACAGTGTTGTATCTGTTTCCCATGGTGCCGTACGACAGTGTTGTATCTGTTTCCCATGGTGCCGTACGACAGTGTTGTATCTGTTTCCCATGGTGCCGTACGACAGTGTTGTATCTGATTCACATGTTGCTGTGCAACAATGTTGTACCCGATTCTCCTGGTGCTGTCCGACTGTGTTGTATCTGATTCGCATGGTGCTGTTCAACAGAGTTGTCTCTAATTCTCATGGTGCTGTACAACAGTTTTGTATCTGATTCACATGTTGCTGTGCAACAATGTTGTACCCGATTCTCCTGGTGCTGTACGACACTGTTGTATCTGATTCGCATGGTGCTGTACAACAGTGTGGTATCTGATTCTCATGGTGCTGTGCAGCAGTGTTGTATCTGATTCTCATGCTGCTGTACGACTGTGTTGTATCTGATTCTAATGGTCCTGTATGACAGTGTTGAATCTGATTCTCATGTTTCTGTACGGCAGTATTGTATCTGATTCTCATGGTGCTGTGCAACAGTGTTGTATCTGATTCTCGTGGTGCTGTGCAACAGTGTTGTATCTGATTCTCATGGTGCTGTGCAACAGTGTTGTATCTGATTCTCATGGTGCTCTCCGCTTTGTTGTATCTGATTCTCATGGTGCTGTCCGACAGTGTTGTCTCTGATTCTCATGATGCTGTGCAACAGTGTTGTATCTGATTCTCATGGTGCTGTCCGACACTGTTGTGTCTGATTCTCATGGTGCTGTACGACAGTGTTGTATCTGATTCTCATGGTGCTGTACAACAGTGTTGTATCTGATTCTCATGGTGCTCTCCGACAGTGTTGTACCCGATTCTCATGGTGCTGTGTGACAGTGTTGTATCTGATTTTCGTGGTGCTGGACGACAATGCTGTATCTGATTCACATGGTGCTGTGCAACAATGTTGTACCCGATTCTCCTGGTGCTGTACGACAAGTGTTGTATCTCATTATCAAGCTGCGGGACAAATGTGTCGTACTTGATTCTCGTGGTGCTGTACGGCAGTGTTGTATATGATTCTCATGCTGCTGTACGACTGTGTTGTATCTGATTCTCATGGTCCTGCATGACAGTGTTGTATCTGATTCTCATGTTTCTGTACGGCAGTATTGTATCTGATTCTGATGAAGCTGTGCAACAGTGTTATACCCGATTCTCATGGTGCTGTACGACAGTTTTGTATCTCATTCTCAAGCTGCTGTGCAACTGTGTTGTACCTGAGTCGCATGGTGCTGTACGACAGTGTTTTATCTCACTATCAAGCTGCTGTACAACTTTGTTGCACCTGATTCTTGTGGTGCTGTTCGACAGTATTATTCCTGATTCTCATGGTACTGTCCGACAGTGATGTATCTGATTCTCATGGTGCTGTCCGACAATGTTGTATCTGATTCTCATGTTGCTGTGCAACAATGTTGTACCCGATTCTCCTGGTGCTGTACGACAATGTTGTATCTGATTCTCATGTTGCTGTGCAACAATGTTGTACCCGATTCTCCTGGTGCTGTACGACAATGTTGTATCTGATTCTCATGGTGCTGTACAACAGTGTTGTATCTGATTCTCATGGTGCCGTACGACACTGTTGTATCTGATTCCCATGGTGCTGTACGACAATGTTGTGTCTGATTCACATGTTGCTGTGCAACTATGTTGTACCCGATTCTCCTGGTGCTGGTTGACAGTGTTGAATCTGATTCTCATGTTTCTGTACGGCAGTATTGTATCTGATTCCCATGGTGCTGTACGACAGTGTTGTATCTGATTCACATGGTGCTGTGCGACAGTGTTGTATCTCATTATCAAGCTGCGGGACAAATGTGTCACATTTAATTCTCGTGGTGCCGTACAACAGTGTTGTATATGATTCTCATGATGCTGTCCGACAGTGTTGTTTCTGATTCTCATGGTCCTGTACGACAGTTTTGTTTCTCATTATCAAGCTGCTGTGCAACTGTGTTGTACCTGATTCTCATGGTGCTGTCCGACATTGTTGTATCTAATTCTAATGGTGCTGTACGACTGTGTTGTATCTGATTCTCATGCTCCTGTATGACAGTGTTGTAACTGATTCTCATGGTACTCAAGACAGTGTTGTACCTGATTCACATGCTGCTGTACGACAGTATTATTCCTGATTCTCATGGTACTGTCCGTCAGTCTTGTATCTGATTCGCATGCTGCTGTACGAATGCTTTGTACCTGATTCTCATGGTGCTGTACGACAATGTTGTATCTGATTCCCATGGTGCTGTACGACAGTGTTGTATCTGATTCTCATGGTGCTGTACGACAGTTTTGTTTCTCATTATCAAGCTGCTGTGCAACTGTGTTGTACCTGATTCTCATGGTGCTGTACGACAGTGTTGTACCTGATTATCAGGGGGCTGTACAACTGTGTTGTATCTGATTCTCATGGTGCTGTACGACAGTGTTGTATCTGATTCTCATGCTGCTGTGCGACAGTGTTGTACCTGATTATCAGGGGGCTGGACAACTGTGTTGTATCTGATTCTCATGGTGCTGTATGACAGTGTTGTATCTGATTCACATGGTGCTGTGCAACACTGTTTTATCTGATTCTCATCATGCTGTTCGACAGTGTTGTATCTGATTCTCATGGTGCTGCACGAGAGTGTTGGACCAGATTCTCATTGTGCTGTAAGACAGCGTTGTACCTGGTTCTCATGGTGCTGTGCGACACATTAGTAACAGATTTTCATGCTGCTGTACGACAGTGTTGGATCTGAATCTCATGGTGCTGTACGACAGTGTTGTATCTGATTCTCATGCTGCTGTACGACAGTGTTGTATCTGATTTTCATGGTGCTGTACGACAGTGTTGTATCTGATTCTCATGGTGCTGTACGGAAGTGTAGTATCAGATTCTCATGGTGCTGTACGACAGTGTTGTATCTGATTTTCATGCTGCTGTACGACAGTGTTGTATCAGATTCTCATGGTACTGTGCGACAGTGTTGTTGCCGATTCTCATGGTGCTGTACAACACAGTTGTATCTGATTCCCATGGTGCTGTACGCAGTGTCGTATCTGATTCCCATGGTGCTGTCCGACAATTTTGTACCTGGTTCTCATTGTGCTGTACGCCAGTGTTGGATCTGATTCACATGGTGCTGTACGACAGTGTTGTATCTGATTCACATGGTGCTGTGCAACAATGTTGTACCCGATTCTCCTGGTGCTGTACGACAGTGTTGTATCTGATTCTCATGGTGCCGTACAACAGTGTTGTCTCTGATTCTCATGGTGCTGTACAACAGTTTTGTATCTGATTCTCATGGTGCTGTCCAAATGTTTTGTACCTGATTCTCATGGTATTGCACGACAATGTTGTATCTGATTCTTGTGGTGCTGTACGACAGTGTTGTGTCTGATTCTCATGGTGCCGTACGACAGTGTTGTATCTGTTTCCCATGGTGCCGTACGACAGTGTTGTATCTGTTTCCCATGGTGCTGTACGACAATGTTGTATCTGATTCACATGTTGCTGTGCAACAATGTTGTACCCGATTCTCCTGGTGCTGTACGACAATGTTGTATCTGATTCGCATGGTGCTGTTCAACAGAGTTGTCTCTAATTCTCATGGTGCTGTACAACAGTTTTGTATCTGATTCACATTTTGCTGTGCAACAATGTTGTACCCGATTCTCCTGGTGCTGTACGACTGTGTGTATCTGATTCTCATGGTGCTGTACGACAGTGTTGTATCTGATTCACATGTTGCTGTGCAACAATGTTGTACCCGATTCTCCTGGTGCTGTACGACAGTGTTGTATCTGATTCGCATGGTGCTGTACAACAGTGTGGTATCTGATTCTCCTGGTGCTGTACAGCAGTGTTGTATCTGATTCTCATGCTGCTGTACGACTGTGTTGTATCTGATTCTAATGGTCCTGTATGACAGTGTTGAATCTGATTCTCATGTTTCTGTACGGCAGTATTGTATTTGATTTTCATGGTGCTGTGCAACAGTGTTGTATCTGATTCTCATGGTGCTGTACAACAGTGTTGTATCTGATTCTCATGGTGCTCTCCGACAGTGTTGTACCCGATTCTCATGGTGCTGTGTGACAGTGTTGTATCTGTTTCCCATGGTGCTGTGCAACAATGTTGTACCCGATTCTCCTGGTGCTGTACGACAAGTGTTGTATCTCATTATCAAGCTGCGGGACAAATGTGTCGTACTTGATTCTCGTGGTGCTGTACGACTGTGTTGTATCTGATTCTCATGTTTCTGTACGGCAGTATTGTATCTGATTCTGATGAAGCTGTGCAACAGTGTTATACCCGATTCTCATGGTGCTGTACGACAGTGTTTTATCTCACTATCAAGCTGCTGTACAACTTTGTTGCACCTGATTCTTGTGGTGCTGTTCGACAGTATTATTCCTGATTCTCATGGTACTGTCCGACAGTGATGTATCTGATTCTCATGGTGCTCAACGCTGTGTTGTATCAGATTCTCATGGTGCGGTCCGACAGTGTTGTCTCTGATTCACATGGTGCTGTGCAACAGTGTTGTATCTGATTCTCATGGTGCTGTGTGACAGTGTTGTATCTGATTCTCATGGTGCTGTCCGACAATGTTGTATCTGATTCTCATGGTGCTGTCCGACAATGTTGTATCTGATTCTCATGTTGCTGTGCAACAATGTTGTACCCGATTCTCCTGGTGCCGTACGACAATGTTGTATCTGATTCCCATGGTGCTGCACGACAATGTTGTGTCTGATTCACATGTTGCTGTGCAACTATGTTGTACCCGATTCTCCTGGTGCTGGTTGACAGTGTTGAATCTGATTCTCATGTTTCTGTACGGCAGTATTGTATCTGATTCTCATGGTGCTGTACGACAGTTTTGTATCTCATTATCAAGCTGCTGTACAACTGTGTTGTACCTGATTCTCATGGTGCTGTACGACAGTATTATTCCTGATTCTCATGGTACTGTCTGACAGTGTTGTATCTTATTTGCATGGTGCTGTCCGACAGTGTTGTACCTGATTCGCATGGTGTTGCATGACAGTGTCGTATCTGATTCTCATGGTGCTGTCCGACAGTGTTGTACCTGATTCGCATGGTGTTGCATGACTGTGTTGTACCTGATTCTCATGGTGTATCATGACAGTGTCGTATCTGATTCTCATGGTGCTGTAGGACTTGTTGTACCTGATTATCAGGGTGCTGTCCAAATGTTTTGTACCTGATTCTCATGGTGCTGTACGACAGTGTTGTATCTGATTCTCATGGTGCTCGACGCTGTGTTGTATCTGATTCTCATGGTGCTGTATGACTGTGTTGTACCTGATTCTCATGGTGTATCATGACAGTGTCGTATCTGATTCTCATGGTGCTGTAGGACTTGTTGTATCTCATTCTCATGGTGCTGTACGACAGTGTTGTAACTGATTCTCATGGTGCTCTCCAACAGTGTTGTACCCGATTCTCATGGTGCTGTGTGACAATGTTGTATCTGATTCACATGGTGCTGTGCGACAGTGTTGTATCTCATTATCAAGCTGCGGGACAAATGTGTCACATTTAATTCTCGTGGTGCCGTACAACAGTGTTGTATATGATTCTCATGATGCTGTCCGACTGTGTTGTACCTGATTCTCATGGTGCTGTACGACAGTGTTGTATCTCACTATCAAGCTGCTGTGCAACTGTGTTGTACCTGATTCTCATGGTGCTGTACGACAGTGTTGTATCTCACTATCAAGCTGCTGTGCAACTGTGTTGTACCTGATTCTCATGGTGCTGTACGACAGTGTTGTATCTCACTATCAAGCTGCTGTACAACTTTGTTGCACCTGATTCTTGTGGTCCTGTTCGACAGTGTTGTATCTGATTGTCATTGTGCTGTTGGACAATATTGTAACTGATTCTCATGGTACTCAAGACAGTGTTGTACCTGATTCACATGCTGCTGTACGACAGTATTATTCCTGATTCTCATGGTACTGTCCGTCAGTCTTGTATCTGATTCGCATGCTGCTGTACGAATGCTTTGTACCTGATTCTCATGGTGCTGTACGACAGTGTTGTATCTCATTCTCTTGGTGCTGTACAAATGTTTTGCACCTGGTTCTCAAGGTGCTGTACGACAATGTTGTATCTGATTCTCATGGTGCTGTACGACAGTTTTGTTTCTCATTATCAAGCTGCTGTGCAACTGTGTTGTACCTGATTCTCATGGTGCTGTACGACAGTGTTGTATCTGATTCTCATGCTGCTGTGCGACAGTGTTGTACCTGATTATCAGGGGGCTGTACAACTGTGTTGTATCTGATTCTCATGGTGCTGTACGACAGTGTTGTATCTGATTCTCAAGCTGCTGTGCAACTGTGTTGTACCTGATTCTCATGGTGCTGTACGACAGTGTTGTATCTGATTCACATGGTGCTGTGCAACAGTGTTGTACCTGATTATCATGTTGCTGTACAACTGTATTGTATCTGATTCTCGTGGTGCTGGACGACAGCGTTGTACTGGATTCTCATAGTGCTGTACGAGAGTGTTATACCTGATTGTCATGGTGATGTACGACAGTGTTGTATCTGATTCTCATGGTGCTGTATGACAGCGTTGTACCTTATTCTCATGTTGCTGTACGGCAGCATTGTATCAGATTATCATGGTGCTGTACGACAGTGTTGTACCTGATTCTCATGGTGCTGTACAACTGGGTTGTACCTGATTTTCATGGTGCTGTACGACAGTGTTGTATCTGATTCACTGGTGCTGTGCAACACTGTTTTATCTGGTTCTCATCATGCTGTTCGACAGTGTTGTATCTGATTCTCATGGTGCTGCACAACAGTGTTGTACCCGATTCTCATGTTTCTGTACGACAGTGTTGTACCCGATTCTTATGGTGCCATTTGACAGTATTGTATCTGATTCTCATGGTGCTGCACGAGAGTGTTGGACCAGATTCTCATTGTGCTGTAAGACAGCATTGTACCTGGTTCTCATGGTGCTGTGCGACACAGTAGTAACAGATTTTCATGCTGCTGTACGACAGTGTTGGATCTGAATCTCATGGTGCTGTACGATAGTGTTGCATCTGATTCTCATGCTGCTGTACGACAGTGTTGTATCTGATTTTCATGGTGCTGTACGACAGTGTTGTATCTGATTCTCATGGTGCTGTACGGAAGTGTAGTATCAGATTCTCATGGTGCTGTATGACAGTGTTGTATCTGATTCTCATGGTGCTGAACAACAGTGTTGTATCAGATTCTCATGGTGCTGTACGACAGTGTTGTATCTGATTTTCATGCTGCTGTACGACAGTGTTGTATCAGATTCTCATGGTGCTGTATGACAGTGTTGTATCTGATTCTCATGGTGCTGTACGACAGTGTTGTATCTGATTCTCATGGTGCTGTACGACTGTGTTGTATCTGATTCTCATGGTCCTGTATGACAGTGTTGTATCTGATTCTGATGATGCTGTGCAACAGTGTTCTACCCGATTCTCATGGTGCTGTCCGACAGTTTTGTATCTCATTATCAAGCTGCTGTACAACTTTGTTGCACCTGATTCTTGTGGTGCTGTACGACAGTGTTGTAACTGATTCTCATGGTACTCAAGACAGTGTTGTACCTGATTCACATGCTGCTGTACGACAGTATTATTCCTGATTCTCATGGTACTGTCTGACAGTGTTGCATCTGATTCTCATGGTGCTGCACAACAGTGTTGCATCTGATTCTCATGGTGCTGTACGTCAGTGTTGTATCTGATTCTCATGGTGCTGTCCGACTGTGTTGTACCTGATTCTCATGGTGCTGTCCGACTGTGTTGTACCTGATTCTCATGGTGCTGTCCGACCATGTTGTATCTGATTCTCATGGTGCTGTGCAACAGTGTTGTACCTGATTCTCATGGCGCTGTCCGACTGTGTTGTACCTGATTCTCATGATGCTGTACGACCATGTTGTATCTGATTCTCATGGTACTGTGCGACAGTGTTGTACCCGATTCGCATGGTGCTGTTTGACCGTGTTCGATCTGATTCTCATGGTGCGGTATGACCGTGTTCGATCTGATTCTCATGGTGCTGTACGACAGTGTTGTATCTGATTCTCATGGTGTGGTACGACAGTGTTGTATCTCATTATCAAGCTGTGGGACAAATGTGTCGTACTTGATTCTCGTGGTGCTGTCCGACAGTGTTGTATCTGATTCTCAAGGTGCCGTGCAACAGTGTTGTATCTGATTCTCATGATGCTATCTGACAGTGTTGTTTCTGATTCTCATGGTGCTGTACAACCTTTTTGTATCTGATTCTCATGCTGCTGTACGGCAGTATTGTATCTGATTCTGATGATACTGTGCAACAGTGTTATACCCGATTCTCATGGTGCTGGACGACAGTTTTGTATCACATTATCAAGCTCCTGTGCAACTGTGTTGTACCTGATTCTCATGGTGCTGTACGACAGTATTATTCCTGATTCTCATGGTACTGTCCGACAGTGTTGCATCTGATTCTCATGGTGCTGTGTGACAATGTTGTTTCTGATTACCATGATGCTGTACGACAGTGTTGTACCTGATTATCAGGGTGCTGTACGACAGTTTTGTATCTCATTATCAAGCTGCTGTACAACATTGTTGCACCTGATTCTTGTGGTGCTGTTCGACAGTGTTGTATCTGATTCTCATGGTACTCAAGACAGTGTTGTAAGTGATTCTCATGGAGTTGTATGACAGTGTCGTATCTGATTCTCATGGTGCTCTAGGACTTGTTGTATCTGATTCACGTGGTGCTGTACGACAGTGTTGTATCTGATTCTCATAGTGTTCTGCGCTGTGTTGTATCTGATTCTCATGGTGCTCTCCGATAGTGTTGTACCCGATTCTCATGGTGCTGTTTGACCGTGTTGGATCTGAATCACATGGTGTGGTACGACAGTTTTGAAACTGATTCTCATGGTGCGGTACGACAGTGTTGTACCTGATTCTCATGGTGCGGTACGACAGTCTTGTGTCAGATTCTCATGGTGCGGTACGACAGTGTTATACCTGATTCTCCTGGTGCTGTATGACGGTGTTGTATCTGATTCTCATGGTGCGGTACGACAGTGTTGTATCTGATTCTCATGGTGCGGTACGACAGTGTTGTATCTGAGTCTCATGGTGCGGTACGACAGTCTTGTGTCAGATTCTCATGGTGCGGTACGACAGTGTTGTATCTGATTCTCATGGTGCGGTATGACAGTGTTGTATCAGATTCTCATGGTGCGGTACGACAGTGTTATACCTGATTCTCCTGGTGCTGTATGACGGTGTTGTATCTGATTCTCATGGTGATGTACGACAATGTTGTATCTAATTACCATGGTGCTGTACGACAGTGTTGTATCTGATTCTCATGGTGCTGTAGGACTTGTTGTACCTGCTTATCAGGGTGCTGTACAATTGTTTTGTATCTGATTCTCATGGTACTGTATGACAGTTCTCTATCTGATTGTCATGGTGCTGTACGACAGTATTGTCTCTGATTCTCATGTTTCTGTACGACAGTGTTGTTCCTGATTCTGATGATGCTGTACGACAGTGTTGTACCTGATTATCAGGGTGCTGTACAACTGTTTTGTATCTGATTCTCATGGTGCTGTTCGAGAGTGTTGTTCCTGATTCTCGTGGTGCTGTACGTCAGTGTTGTATCTGATTCTCATGGTGCTGTGCAACAGTGTTGTACCCCATTCTCATGGTGTTGTCCGACAGTGTTGTATCTCATTATCAAGCTGCTGTACAACTGTGTTGTATCTGATTCTCATGGTACTGTGCGACAGTGTTGTTGCCGATTCTCATGGTGCTGCACAACACAGTTGTATCTGATTCTGATGGTGCTGTACGCAGTGTTGTATCTGATTCCCATGGTTCTCGACGCTGTGTTGTATCTGATTCTCATGGTGCTGTCCGACAGTGTTGTATCTGATTCACATGGTGCTGTGCAACAGTGTTGAATCTGATTCTCATAGTGCTCTACGCTTTGTTGTATCTGATTCTCATGGTGCTCTCTGACAGTGTTGTACCCGATTCTCATGGTGCTGTGTGACAGTGTTGTATCTGATTTTCATGGTGCTGTCCGACTGTGTTGTACCTGATTCTCATGGTGTTGTATGACAGTGTCGTATCTGATTCTCATGGTGCTGTACGTCAGTGTTGTATCTGATTCTCATGGTGTTGTGCAACAGTGTTGTCTCTGATTCGCATGTTTCTGTAGGACAGTATTGTATCTGAATCTGATGTTGCGGTACGACAGTGTTTTGTCTGATTCACATGGTGCTGTAGGCAGGTGTTGTATCTGATTCTCATGCTGCTGTGCGACAGTGTTGTACCTGATTATCAGGGTGCTGTACAACTGTGTTGTATCTGATTCTCATGGTGCTGTACGACAGTGTTGTATCTGATTCTCATGGTGCTGTACGACAGTGTTGTATCTGATTCACATGGTGCTGTATGACAGTGTTGCACCTTATTCTCATGTTGCTGTGCAACTGGGTTGTACCTGATTATCAGGGTGCTGTACAACTGTATTGTATCTGATTCTCGTGGTGCTGGACGACAGTGTTGTACTGGATTCTCATAGTGCTGTACGAGAGTGTTATACCTGATTATCATGGTGATGTACGACAGTGTTGTATCTGATTCTCATGGTGCTGTGCAACACTGTTTTATCTGATTCTCATCATGCTGTTCGACAGTGTTGTATCTGATTCTCATGGTGCTGCACAACAGTGTTGTACCCGATTCTCATGTTTCTGTACGACAGTGTTGTACCCGATTCGTATGGTGCCATTTGACAGTATTGTATCTGATTCTCATGGTGCTGCACGAGAGTGTTGGGCCAGATTCTCATTGTGCTGGAAGACAGCGTTGTACCTGGTTCTCATGGTGCTGTGCGACACAGTAGTAACAGATTTTCATGCTGCTGTACGACAGTGTTGGATCTGAATCTCATGGTGCTGTACGACAGTGTTGTATCTGATTCTCATGCTGCTGTACGACAGTGTTGTATCTGATTTTCATGCTGCTGTACGACAGTGTTGTATCTGATTCTCATGGTGCTGTACGGAAGTGTAGTATCAGATTCTCATGGTGCTGTATGACAGTGTTGTATCTGATTCTCATGGTGCTGTATGACAGTGTTGTATCTGATTTTCATGCTGCTGTACGACAGTGTTGTATCAGATTCTCATGGTGCTGTACGACAGTGTTGTATCTGATTCTCATGGTGCTGTACGGAAGTGTAGTATCAGATTCTCATGGTGCTGTATGACAGTGTTGTATCTGATTCTCATGGTGCTGTATGACAGTGTTGTATCTGATTTTCATGCTGCTGTACGACAGTGTTGTATCAGATTCTCATGGTGCTGTACGACAGTGTTGTATCTGATTCTCATGGTGCTGTATGACAGTGTTGTATCTGATTTTCATGCTGCTGTACGACAGTGTTGTATCTGATTCTCATGGTGTGGTACGACAGTGTTGTATCTCATTATCAAGCTGTGGGACAAATGTGTCGTACTTGATTCTCGTGGTGCTGTCCGACAGTGTTGTATCTGTTTCTCAAGGTGCCGTACAACAGTGTTGTATATGATTCTCATGATGCTATCTGACAGTGTTGTTTCTGATTCTCATGGTGCTGTACAACCTTTTTGTATCTGATTCTCATGCTGCTGTACGACTGTATTGTATCTGATTCTCATGGTCCTGTATGACAGTGTTGTATCTGATTCTCATGTTTCTGTACGGCAGTATTGTATCTGATTCTGATGATGCTGTGCAACAGTGTTATTCCTGATTCTCATGGTACTGTATGACAGTGTTGCATCTGATTCTCATGGTGCTGTACGACTGTGTTGTACCTGATTCTCATGGTGTTGTATGACAGTGTTGTACCTGATTCTCATGGTGCTGTACGACAATATTGTTTCTGATTACCATGATGCTGTACGACAGTGCTGTACCTGATTATCAGGGTGCTGTACGACAGTTTTGTATCTCATTATCAAGCTGCTGTACAACTTTGTTGCACCTGATTCTTGTGGTGCTGTTCGACAGTGTTGTATCTGATTCTCATGGTACTGTATGACAGTGTTGTATCTGATTTTCATGCTGCTGTACGACAGTGTTGTATCTGATTCTCATGGTGTGGTACGACAGTGTTGTATCTGATTCACATGGTGCTGTGCAACAATGTTGTACCCGAGTCTCCTGGTGCTGTACGACAGTGTTGTATCTCATTATCAAGCTGTGGGACAAATGTGTCGTACTTGATTCTCGTGGTGCTGTCCGACAGTGTTGTATCTGTTTCTCAAGGTGCCGTACAACAGTGTTGTATATGATTCTCATGATGCTATCTGACAGTGTTGTTTCTGATTCTCATGGTGCTGTACAACCTTTTTGTATCTGATTCTCATGCTGCTGTACGACTGTATTGTATCTGATTCTCATGGTCCTGTGTGACAGTGTTGTATCTGATTCTCATGGTGCTGTACGACTGTGTTGTACATGATTCTCATGGTGTTGTATGACAGTGTTGTACCTGATTCTCATGGTGCTGTACGACAATGTTGTTTCTGATTACCATGATGCTGTACGACAGTGCTGTACCTGATTATCAGGGTGCTGTACGACAGTTTTGTATCTCATTATCAAGCTGCTGTACAACTTTGTTGCACCTGATTCTTGTGGTGCTGTTCGACAGTGTTGTATCTGATTCTCATGGTACTCAAGACAGTGTTGTACCTGATTCATATGCTGCTGTACGACAGTATTATTCCTGATTCTCATGGTACTGTCCGACAGTGTTGCATCTGATTCTCAAGGTGCTGTGCGACTGTGTTGTAACTGATTCTCATGGTGTTGTATGACAGTGTCGTATCTGATTCTCATGGTGCTCTAGGACTTGTTGTATCTGATTCACGTGGTGCTGTACGACACTGTTGTATCTGATTCTCATGGTGCTGTCCGACAGTGTTGTATCTGATTCTCATAGTGTTCTGCGCTGTGTTGTATCTGATTCTCATGGTGCTCTCCGACAGTGTTGTACCCGATTCTCATGGTGCTGTTTGACCGTGTTGGATCTGAATCACATGGTGTGGTACGACAGTTTTGAAACTGATTCTCATGGTGCTGTACAACAGTGTTGTATCTGATTCTCATGGTGTTGTGAGACAGTGTTGCACCTGATTCTCATGGTGCTGTTCAACAGGGTTGCACCTGATTCTCATGGTGCTGTTCAACTGTGTTGTACCTGATTCTGATGGTGCTGTACGACAGTATTGTATCTGAATCTGATGTTGCGGTACGACAGTGTTTTGTCTGATTCACATGGTGCTGTGCAACACTGTTTTAACTGATTCTCATCGTGCTGTTCGACAGTGTTGTACCTGATTATCATGGTGCTGTACGACAGTGTTGTACCTGATTATCATGGTGCTGTACGACAGTGTTGTACCTGATTATCAGGGTGCTGTACGACAGTGTTGTATCTGATTCACATGGTGCTGTGCAACACTGTTTTATCTGATTCTCATCATGCTGTTCGACAGTGTTGTATCTGATTCTCATGGTGCTGCACGACAGTGTTGTACCCGATTCTTATGGTGCCATTTGACAGTATTGTATCTGATTCTCATGGTGCTGCACGAGAGTGTTGGACCAGATTCTCATTGTGCTGTAAGACAGCGTTGTACCTGGTTCTCATGGTGTTGTACGGAAGTGTTGTATCAGATTCTCATGGTGCTGTACGACAGTGTTGTATCTGATTCTCATGGTGCTGTACGACAGTGTTGTATCAGATTCTCATGGTGCTGTACGACAGTGTTGTATCAGATTCTCATGGTGCTGTACGACAGTGTTGTATCTGATTCTCATGGTGCTGTACGGAAGTGTTGTATCAGATTCTCATGGTGCTGCACGACAGTGTTGTATCAGATTCTCATGGTGCTGTACGACAGTGTTGTATCTGATTCTCATGGTGCTGTACGACAGTGTTGTATCAGATTCTCATGGTGCTGTACGACAGTGTTGTATCAGATTCTCATGGTGCTGTACGACAGTGTTGTATCAGATTCTCATGGTGCTGTACGATAGTGTTGTATCAGATTCTCATGGTGTTGTGCGACACATTAGTAACAGATTTTCATGCTGCTGAACGACACCGTTGTACTGATTCTCATGGTGCTGTACGGAAGTGTTGTATCAGATTCTCATGGTGCTGCACGACAGTGTTGTATCTGATTCTCATGGTGCTGTACGACAGTGTTGTATCAGATTCTCATGGTGCTGTACGACAGTGTTGTATCAGATTCTCATGGTGCTGTACGACAGTGTTGTATCTGATTCTCATGGTGCTGTACGGAAGTGTTGTATCAGATTCTCATGGTGCTGCACGACAGTGTTGTATCAGATTCTCATGGTGCTGTACGACAGTGTTGTATCTGATTCTCATGGTGCTGTACGACAGTGTTGTATCAGATTCTCATGGTGCTGTACGACAGTGTTGTATCAGATTCTCATGGTGCTGTACGACAGTGTTGTATCAGATTCTCATGGTGCTGTACGATAGTGTTGTATCAGATTCTCATGGTGTTGTGCGACACATTAGTAACAGATTTTCATGCTGCTGAACGACACCGTTGTACTGATTCTCATGGTGCTGTACGGAAGTGTTGTATCAGATTCTCATGGTGCTGCACGACAGTGTTGTATCTGATTCTCAAGGTGCCGTACAACAGTGTTGTTTCTGATTCTCATGGTGCTGTACAACCCTTTTGTATCTGATTCTCATGCTGCTGTACGACTGTATTGTATCTGATTCTCATAGTCCTGTGTGACAGTGTTGTATCTGATTCTCATGGTGCTGTACGACAGTATTATTCCTGATTCTCATGGCACTGTCCGACAGTGTTGCATCTGATTCTCATGGTGCTGTACGACTGTGTTGTATCTGATTCTCATGGTCCTGTATGACAGTGTTGTATCTGATTCTCATGTTTCTGTACGGCAGTATTGTATCTGATTCTGATGATGCTGTGCAACAGTGTTATACCCGATTCTCATGGTGCTGTACGACAGTTTTGTATCTCATTATCAAGCTGCTGTGCAGCTGTGTTGTACCTGATTCTCATGGTGCTGTACGACAGTGTTGCATCTGATTCTCATGGTGCTGTACGACTGTGTTGTACCTGATTCTCATGGTGTTGTATGACAGTGTTGTACCTGATTCTCATGGTGCTGTACGACAATGTTGTTTCTGATTACAATGATGCTGTACGACAGTTTTGTATCTCATTATCAAGCTGCTGTACAACTTTGTTGCACCTGATTCTTGTGGTGCTGTTCGACAGTGTTGTATCTGATTCTCATGGTACTCAAGACAGTGTTGTACCTGATTCATATGCTGCTGTACGACAGTATTATTCCTGATTCTCATGGTACTGTCCGACAGTGTTGCATCTGATTCTCAAGGTGCTGTGCGACTGTGTTGTAACTGATTCTCATGGTGTTGTATGACAGTGTCGTATCTGATTCTCATGGTGCTCTAGGACTTCTTGTATCTGATTCACGTGGTGCTGTACGACACTGTTGTATCTGATTCTCATGGTGCTGTACGACAGTGTTGTATCAGATTCTCATGCTCCTGTTTGACCGTGTTGGATCTGAATCACATGGTGTGGTACGACAGTTTTGAAACTGATTCTCATGGTGCTGTACGACAGTGTTGTATCTGAGTCTCATGGTGCGGTACGACAGTCTTGTGTCAGATTCTCATGGTGCGGTACGACAATGTTGTGTCAGATTCTCATGGTGCTGTACGACAGTGTTGTATCTGAGTCTCATGGTGCGGTACGACAGTGTTGTATCAGATTCTCATGGTGCGGTCCGACAGTGTTGTCCCTGATTCTCATGGTGCTGTTGAAAAGTGTTGCACCTGATTCTCATGGTGCTGTACGACAGTGTTGTACCTGATTATCAGGGTGCTGTACCACAGTGTTGTACCTGATTCTCAGGGTGCTGTACGACAGTGTTGTATCTAATTCAGATGGTGCTGTGCAACACTGTTTTATCTGATTCTCATCGTGCTGTACGACAGTGTTGTACCTGATTCTCATCGTGCTGCACAACAGTGTTGTACCCGATTCTCATGTTTCTGCACAACAGTGTTGTATCAGATTCTCATGGTGCCATTTGACAGTATTGTATCTGATTCTCATGGTGCTGCACGAGAGTGTTGGACCAGATTCTCATTGTGCTGTAAGACAGCGTTGTACCTGGTTCTCATGGTGCTGTGCGACACAGTTGTAACAGATTTTCATGGTGCTGTACAGAAGTGTAGTCTCAGTTTCTCATGGTGATGTACGGCAGTGTTGTATCTGAATCTCATGGTGCGGTACGACAGTTTTAAATCTAATTCTCATGGTGCGGTACGACAGTTTTAAATCTAATTCTCATGGTGCTGTACGACAGTGTTGTATCAGATTCTCATGGTGCGGTACGACAGTTTTGAAACTGATTCTCATGGTGTGGTACGACAGTGTTGTATCTGATTCTCATGTTGCTGTATGACAGTGTTGTATCAGATTCTCATGGTGCGGTACGACAGTGTTGTATCAGATTCTCATGGTGCGGTACGACAGTTTTGAAACTGATTCTCATGGTGCGGTACTACAGTGTTGTATCTGATTCTCATGGTGCGGTACTACAGTGTTGTATCTGATTCTCATGGTGCGGTACTACAGTGTTGTATCTGAGTCTCATGGTGCGGTACTACAGTGTTGTATCTGAGTCTCATGGTGCGGTACGACAGTCTTGTATCTGATTCTCATGGTGCGGTACGACAGTGTTGTACCTGATTCTCATGGTGCTGTATGACAGTGTTGTACCTGAGTCTCATGGTGCTGTATGACGGTGTTGTATCTGATTTTCATGATGCTGTACGAGAGTGTTGTATCAGATACGCATGGTGTTGTACAAAACCTTTGTCCCTGATTCTCATGGTGCTGTACGACAGTGTTGTATCAGATACGCATGGTGCTGTACAAAACCTTTGTCCCTGATTCTCATGGTGCTGTACGACAGTGTTGTATCTGATTCTCATGGTGCTGTATGACGGTGTTGTATCTGATTTTCATGATGCTGTATGACAGTGTTGTATCTGAGTCTCATGGTGCGGTACGACTGTCTTGTGTCAGATTCTCATGGTGCGGTACGACAGTGTTGTATCTGATTCTCATGGTGCGGTACGACACTGTTGTATCAGATTCTCATGGTGCTGTATGACAGTGTTGTATCTGATTCTCATGGTGATGTAAGACAGTGTTGTATCTGATTCTCATGATGCTGTATGACAGTGTTGTATCTGATTCTCGTGGTGCTGTATGACAGTGTTGTATCTGATTCTCGTGGTGCTGTATGACAGTGTTGTATCTGATTCTCATGGTGCTGTATGACAGTGTTGTATCTGATTCACATGGTGCTGTATGACAGTGTTGTATCTGATTCTCATGGTGATGTAAGACAGTGTTGTATCTGATTCTCATGGTGCTGTATGACAGTGTTGTATCTGATTCTCGTGGTGCTGTACGGCAGTGTTGTATCTGATTCACATGCTGTCCAACAGTGTTGTTTCTGATTCAGATGGTGCTGTATGACAGTGTTGTATCTGATTCTCATGTTGCTGTGCGACAGTGTTGTATCTGATTCTCATGTTGCTGTACAACAGTGTTGTATCTGTTTCTCATGATGCTGTACGACAGTGTTGTATCTGATTCTCATGGTGCTGTACGACAGTGTTGTATCTGTTTCTCATGATGCTGTGCAACAGTGTTGTACCTGATTCACATGGTGCTGTACGTCAGTGTTGTATCAGATTCTCATCCA